>NC_069717.1:2763712-2828712 GCF_027358585.1 Pangasianodon hypophthalmus
CGTCCACGAAACCAGTTCTCACTTACGCTATAGCTACGATAAACAGCCGTTACTTTAGCGGCTCTTTCTTTCTCTCTCTCTGTTTCTCTCTCTCTCTCTCTCTCTCTCTCTCTCTCTCTCTCTTTCTCTCTCTCTCGCTCGTAAACGAGACAAAAATCAACCCAGAAACCACAACGTGCAGCTACACTTCTGCCTCTCTGCTCTACTTCTGACTGTTACAAAGCACTGACACTGGAGACTCCTTCCTTAAACATCCATAGGAAAGTCATCAGGACAGACAACAATAACGAGACGTGTTTTTGTCTTATTAACGTAAAGAAACTGAAGAAAAGAGGCTGGTAAAGGAACAGCTGTTTATACAACGAAGTGAGAACAGGAATTGACTTGTTTCGTGGGCATGCCACAACACTAAATGTAACTATAAACTGATAAAAAAAACTATGATATGTCATTTATTAATAGGTTTTTAAAAAAAAGGAAGCTTAATTGTTGGTATAAGAGGAATAAAACACGTAAGAGCGTGCTGTTTTCAGAAAACAGTCAACTTCAGGGTGCAAAGAGTGACTCTGCAGTGACTCACCACGAGTCTGTCGTTGATTATTTTCCTATAACTGCACAACACAGAGTGTTTAATTCTTTACATATAGTTTATCTTTCAGTAACAAGCATATCAACTGCTTTTTAAACTCGAAACTCACATTCTGGTAGCGTAAGACGTAATGATGTGTGTGTATTTTATCACCAGTACACCTTATTCAACTCATCTGCTCATGATGAAGCCCTTAAAGGAAGGAAAGTACACTCTGGTACATTCAGTACATTCTGGTTTAATCATATTTTTCTGAAGAAATCTTCTCATTTCTCTGGCTGTTATTTTGATTCCAGATAATATTTAGCATTTAATAGTAGTGGTTAGATTTCAGTTAAAGCTGATCATATAAGTCTATGATTAGTGACTGTACCGTGGATGTTGTTTTACTAAATTTTGATCTACATTGTCATTTTTTCAGACGCTCTTATCCAAAACCTGCACATGGCTGAAGCACCAGTTACAGTAGAAAGTATTTAAACTGTGTAAGGAGTCAAACTTTGCGCTTGTGAGCGTGCTCAGATCTTAGAGAAGTGCATGCCAGTCGCTCTGAAGAGAAACTCAGAGGTTGGTGTGTTCTGTGGTATGTAGATGATGTGGCTCAGAGCTCTTTGTCATGTGGAATGCATTTGGTGCAACAGGAAGCCAGTGGAGTGAAATCAGTAGTGGTGTAACTCGTCTCTGGCTTTCACAAGAAAGTCTCTAAAACGTTTCAACACTAAATGTCACCAAAATCACCTGCTGTCACAGGAAGAGTCCTTCTCACAGACATCGCAAACGACTAATCACGTTTAGTCTTACTGTAAAATTCTGATCACTTTTAAAGACAGGTGTTAGGTTTAGATGTTGTGTAAGGAATAAAACAGCCGTAGAAAAATAATCAACCATGGGCTGGTGTGATAAAGCAGAGTTACTATTACTAATTCACTTCCGGATTAGCTGATGAAGTCTTGCCTCGGCTGAGGGTGAGTTTATTCATTTCACTGGGTGGCAAAGAGAGCAAGTTCACACCTTTTCATCTTATCGTCGCTCTTTTGCTCGATTTTTCATCTTGGTCCAACTTCTTTTACTGCTGCTGGGTAACAGAGTTACTGTGACCACTCGGAATTAATTATATTATTATAACAGCGTGTCCTGATGTGTTTTATTCCTCTTAGACCACAGCAATTCACAACAATTAAGGTTCTTTATTAATTAAAGAACGACCTGTCATACTTTTTGTTCCTTTATACTTACATTTAATGTTGTGGAAGGAAACAAGTTAGTTCCTGTTCTCACTCACATTGTAAATGAGAACACCAACCCTTTTTTTTTTCCTTTCTTGAAGTTTTTCCTTTCTTGAGCAACAAAAAAAAAAAACACAGCTTGTCATGTTACAGATAATCCACAAAGTATAAAGTAGACTCCTCTGTCCTGGAGATATCAGGAAACTTAGTTACAGCTTTACCTCTGACTCTTGCAAAATGCTGACACTGGAGACTCCTTCCATAAATATCAAATAAACATCTCCTAACAAAAGATGTCACCACATCAACGATTACGTGTTTTACTTTGTTAAAAAACATGTTTTACAATTTGGATTATTAGTAGCCTTAGGTGATGTGCTGCGTCTGTCTTACAAGTCCCTGTGTATGAGCTGTTACTATAGAAACGATAACATATTAGAACGAGCGCATTAATACAAACCAATCGTTTGTGTTACAGCCGGAACTACTGTCCCAGTCGTGCTGTTACGCACCTTCTGACCAATCAGATTCGAGCATTCAGCCACGCTGTGGTATAAAACGATGTATCAGTTCCCATGATATCTCAGAAAGGTGACATAATTTATGGATGTTATGTCATCATATCTCCCAGTCCTACGCTCACAAACATTTACTAGGATGATGGCGCTACTGTGCTCTGCTACAGTAAAGTGATTTGTCAACGTAGTCTCAGTTGTAAGCCAAAAAAATAATAATAAATCACCGTTCCTATTTCATCAAGAATCGTGCAGCCCTAAGTTATTGGAAAATGTTTACGACATCCTGTCTTTTACAGTTTTTAGAGTTTTGACTGAAGCAAGCCGATTCGAACTTTGGTTCATGTCAGTAAACAGGGAAGTTAAAAAAGCAGATGGTTTGGTAGAATGCCTGTAGGGTGTAGGGGTGTGTGTGTGTGTGTGTGCTTGCGTGTTATTCCTCCTTCAAACAAAAAAAATTTGCTGTGCAAACATGGTGTAAGTCGGCTTCCGTGAACCTGTTATCTAATAAAGAGTGACCTATTGTTTAAATTTTGCAGTTGAAGAAGGTGTGGTCAGTGGGAGGTTTCCATCCTGGTACATGAACTCTGTGTCCTCCTTCTGCAGAGCCTCAGTGGAAAAATGTTACAAAAGTGTTAGGAACTGAAGTCAAGTTTCAGGTTTCTGTTTTTTTTCCCCCCCAGACCGTGTCGTTTTAAAGCTTTCTCAGTGTATAGTAAGGTAAGAGCGGCAGAAATGCGTAATACGTTTTTTAATTAGGAGAAATGTTGATTTTGCGTCACTTGCTTGATTTGTAACTCTGTGCTTCATGTGCTGCTGAACTCATTCAGTGATTATTATAGTAAAGATATTATATATTTTCTCCCTTTTAAACACAAAGGGTTTAGAGAAACAGGGTGTCAGACAGGTTTGTGCGTGTGTTCAGTACATTGCAAGCGTATTACATCATGTTACTTAGAGACATTTTTACAATATGTAGCGTGATATTTTGTTTTTTTGAGGTTTTGCTTTGTTGTGTGAATGAAAGAAAATGCGTCAGGCGTTTTTCTCTTTCTTTTTTCATACATGAAACTCACAGGACAAAAGAGAGATCAGACATTCGTATAATTGCGTCCAGTTAAACTGAATTAAACCGCATTAAACATCTTAAACTACAATTTTACACCAGAAACGACTCGTCTTATCCACTCCTGGCGCTTTTCACTCGTTTTACACTCTCGTGTGGACAATTCATCCCTCTGTTTTAATTCACTGGTTTAGTAAATATAACATAAAAATATGTGTACTGACTTTAATAATAATCAGTCAGTCCCACTGCGCTCATGCCAAGTCTGTCAATCCAGTAAGATTGTTAAAATATCAAGGTGGTTGTTGTTAAACACGTTCTTGCCACTGACAGCAGCAACATTTAATTGCAGTGGAAAATGATACCTGAAAAAAAAACAAAAATGCTTTCCCCTCTTCTAGCGTTTCACCCTAATCGACTTTTACAAATATCCGAATCACACCTTAAAAGAACACAGTACGGTTCCTTAGTCTTGGTATTTTTCAATTTAAATTTAGCCGTTATTTTCTTCTTTGTATTCGCTGGTTCAATTTCATGTCTGTGAAATTTGTTTTATTATTTTCTTTTCCTTACCCCTCTTTCTTTGCATTTAGATTTTCTTTTTTCTTTTACTTTAATCTGTCTGTGTATTTAATTCTGTATTCTCTCTTCACCCCTGAGGGAAATCTTTTAATTTTATATTACTACTTGCATGATATGAACATTCAACCAACACTTGTATCAAAAGTGCTATAATAATAATAATAATAATAATAATAATAATACAAACCCAAGACTGCCCATACCCTGGAGCTTCAAGGTCTAATTTACTTTTTACTCTCTTCATTTAGTTTTAAGCAAACAGACCAAACCTAGCTAAAGAAACAGAACTTTCCAGGTTTTATATTAAACTTGATGACAATGTTGTCAGAAAATACTGAAGATTTCTGTGCTGCACTGTTAGTTGTTTTCAGCCGATCTGTTAAATCCCAACCTACATGCAGCCTGTACATATATATATATATATATTTTTTTACCTCAGCACATTTTATTTGAAATGAAAGATTGAATATAAACTGACTATAAGCTGATGTTTGCTGTGAGATCAAAGATTACTTTGTAGTTACTGAGTGCCTTGAGATTACTAAATTATTCCTGCTCTTACTTGTACCACTCACACCTTTCCTCTTTTCCCATGCGTCTCAGCTCGCCCCTGAGGGATCGCTAGGCCATGACGTCGGTACGGCTGAAGTACCTCTCTCTGGGTGTGCTGGTGTTCCAGACGACCTCTCTGGTGCTGACCATGCGATACTCGCGCACTCTGCAGGCTGATGGGCCACGTTACCTCGCTTCCTCCGCCGTGGTGCTGGCTGAGCTGCTCAAGATCCTCACCTGCGTCTGCCTCGTCTGCAAAGAGCACAGTAAGTTCACACCTCAGCTTCCTCTGCAGCCAGAGTGCTCATTCTGTCCTTCTGAAATGAGATAAATTATATGAGAGACACTTAAACTACATAACCATTCTGTATAATATCATTAAGAGTTGGTTTTGATAAAATGTAATTCAGTATTGTGCAAATGGTTCAAATTTAATTGAAAATAATTCTAGCTTTGAGTATTGCAAAGCCACACAAATACAGAGGCCACGCCTCCTTCACTAGAAATACTAGATACAGAGGCCACACCTCCTTCACTAGGACTAACAGAGGCCACACCTCCTTCACTAGGACTAACAGAGGTCACACCTCCTTCACTAGGACTAACGGAGGCCACGCCTCCTTCACTAGAACTAACAGAGGCCACGCCCCCTTCACTAGGACTAACAGAGGCCACACCTCCTTCACTAGGACTAACGGAGGCCACGCCTCCTTCACTAGGACTAATGGAGGCCACGCCTCCTTCACTAGAACTAACAGAGGCCACGCCTCCTTCACTAGAAACACCAGATACAGAGGCCATGCCCCCTTCACTAGGACTAACAGAGGCCACGCCCCCTTCACTAGGACTAACAGAGGCCACGCCCCCTTCACTAGGACTAACAGAGGCCACGCCTCCTTCACTAGAACTAACAGAGGCCATGCCTCCTTCACTACAAATACCAGATACAGAGGCCACGCCCCCTTCACTAGGACTAACAGAGGCCACGCCCCCTTCACTAGGACTAACAGAGGCCACGCCTCCTTCACCAGAACTAACAGAGGCCACGCCTCCTTCACTAGGACTACCAGATACAGAGGCCACGCCTCCTTCATTAAGACTAACAGAGGCCACGCCCCCTTCACTAGGACTAACAGAGGCCACGCCTCCTTCACTAGGACTAACAGAGGCCACGCCTCCTTCACCAGAACTAACAGAGGCCACGCGTCCTTCAATAGGACTACCAGATACAGAGGCCACGCCTCCTTCATTAAGACTAACAGTGCTGGTTGTACTACCTACACTGGGAATGACTGTTACAGAGGCCACGCCTCCTTCTCTGGGACTAACAAAGAGGCCACACCTCCTTCACTAAAGCCACCAGATACAGAGGCCACACCTCCTTCTCTGCGACTGACAGATACAGAGGTTCCACCTACTTTAATATGACGGACAGATACAGAGGCCACACCTTGAATGGGACTGACAGGTACAGAAGCCACGCCTTATTCATTATGTCTGACCAATACAGAGGCCACGCCTCCTTCACTGGGATTTCTAAATTTTGTTTCTCTTGTAAAGGTTAATCTAACGTATATAAGAAACTCATAGCCACCTGTTTAGCATCCGTATTAACCGTATTTACTAAACCATACTGTAATTTCCATTTTGTAGTTATGACTGAAATATCCAGTACGTTTATAAAATCCCACAATGCACTGCCATAGTTCCCCAGATAATCTTTGTGTTTTTTTAGGCTATAGTTTACAATTCCTGTCATCACTTTGTTTAGACAGAGGCGTGAACTCGCTCAGTATCTTTATTACCGTTTTGTGAAGAGATACTTGAGCTGTTGTAAGGATGTGTTGTAATAAAGTGCGGTAATAATCTTGTTATTGCCGTGTTATCTGTCTCTTTCCTGAGGTCAGTGAGAGATGAATTCCTGCTGCTTCATGAGCTTCATGTGTAATATTTATCTGATTGTCGGTTTTGTGATGTATCGTCTCTGTCCTTGGTGTGTGGCGGTGATCAGGTTACAGTGTCCGTGCTCTGAGCACCGTCCTCAGGCAGGAGATCCTCCATAAGCCAGTGGAGACGCTGAAGCTGGCCATTCCCTCAGGAATCTACACGCTGCAGAACAACCTGCTGTACGTGGCACTTTCCAACCTCGACGCTGCTACATACCAGGTAGTGGAAGGAGAAGACAGTCATGCATTCATCTGTACATCTGAACATCCATCCATCCATCCATCTGTATATACAGTATAAACATGTATTCATTCATACATTCATGTAAACATTTCATTCAACCATTCACCCATCCATCCATCTATGCTTTTGGTATTCCTTCCACCCATCCATCCATCCATGTATCTATACATTTCTCATTTCATTCATCCATTCACCCATCCATGTACACATCATGCATTCCATCCATCCATCCATCCATCCACCCTTATTAATATTTATTTATTTGTTTGTTTGTTTGTTTGTTTATATTTCTCATGTCAATCACCCATCCATCTATTTGTACTTTTTGCATTTCATACATCCTTCCTTCCATCCATCCATTCACTCATCCATCTATCTATACATCTCACATGTCATCCATCCATCCATCCATCCATCTGTATATACAGTATAAACATGTATTCATTCATACATTCATGTAAACATCTCACATTTCATTCAACCATTCACCCATCCATCCATCTATGCTTCTGGTATTCCATCCATCCATCCATCCATCCATCCATGTTTATACATTTCTCATTTCATCCATCCATTCATCCATCCATGTATCTATACATTTCTCACTTCATTCATCCATTCACCCATCCATGTATACATCATGTCAGCCATCCATCCATCCATCCATCCATCTGTATATACAGTATAAACATGTATTCATTCATACATTCATGTAAACATCTCACATTTCATTCAACCATTCACCCATCCATCCATCTATGCTTCTGGTATTCCATCCATCCATCCATCCATCCATTCATCCATCCATCCATGTTTATACATTTCTCATTTCATCCATCCATTCATCCATCCATGTATCTATACATTTCTCACTTCATTCATCCATTCACCCATCCATGTACACATCATGCATTTCATCCATCCATCCATCCATCCATCCATCCATCTATCCATCCATCCACCCACCCACCCTTATTAATATTTATTTATTTGTTTGTTTGTTTGTTTATATTTCTCATGTCAATCACCAATCCATCTATTTGTACTTTTTGCATTTCATCCATCCATCTATCCATCCATCCATCCACCCATCTACCCATCTATCTATACATTTCTCATAAATGGTATTCTCATTCATCCATTCACCCATCTGTCTAGCTGTACATTTGTCATGTTGTCCATCCATCCATCCATCCATCCATCCATCCACCCACCTATCTAGCTATACATTTTTCATTTGAATCATTCATTCACCCATCCATCTATCTATACATCTCCTATTTCATTCATCCATAAATGTATACATCATTTCACCCATACATCAGTATAAACATACAATTATTCATTTATACATCTATGTAAACATCTCACATTTCATTCATCCATTCATTTATACATCCACCCATCTACCCATACATTTCTCATTTTTTATTCATTCATTCATCCATCCAACCATCCATCCATAAATGTATCCATCTATCCATCCATTTGTCTTCACATCTATACATGTCTGTTGTAGATCTCTCTTTCATCTATTCAATCATTTATCCATCTATCCACCTATCTATCTGCATGTCTCTCATTTTATTCATCCATTCATCCATCCACCCATCTACCTATTCATTCATTCATTCATTCATTCATTCATTTATCCATCTATTCACACATCTATTTATACCCCTTTTTGATTTTCTTTTCATTCATCCATTATCTATCCATGTATCCATCCATCCAACCAACCATCAATGTATCAATCCACCCATCTCTCTATACATCCTTCATCTATCCATTTATCCATCTAGTCCATCTGTTCATCCATGCATACATATGTATGAATTCACAAAAACATATCAATTCACAAAAACATATCAATATGTATTCATCCATCCATCCATCCATTCATCCATCTAGCTATTTATCTGTCTATCCATCTAGCTATCTGTCCATATGTAGATAAATACATACATACAAAATCTATTCGCTCATCTATTCATGTAACCACCCATGCATATATACCTGTATCCATCCATCCATCCATCTATCCTTCCATTCATCCATCATTGCATACATTCGTGTATTCATCTATACATATACTGTATGTATATAATTTTCATTCATTCCTCTGTATATTACATGTGTATCCTTTATCCATCCATTCATAAATACTTCAAATCATCTATGCATTCGTCCATCTATCCATCCACACATACCACCTTCTGTCTATCCATCCATCCATCCACCTGTCTGTTTATCTTCCATGTCATCCATCTTCTCATGCATACACCCTTTGATTTATCCATCTCTCCATCTGCCATTTCACCCATCAATCCATACGTGTGAGTAGTCACTCATTCATTCATCAATTTATTTATCCATCAATCCATCCATCAACACACAAATCCGGTTCATCATTGATCTGTTCCATTGATACTTATATTTTGAGTTAGGGATGAGTCAGAGTTTTTAAATAGTCATAAAATAACAGTACTAAGGCGTATGATGTTTTCTCGCAGTAATATTAGCTCAGTATGTGGGTGTTTTCTCCTTGAGAACCAGCTGCGCTCTCAATTTCACCCTCTGTGTGACAGCATCTTAATTATCTGCAAAGAAACATGTAATTAAAGCGTAGAGGAGGAGCTGTTAACACAATATTTGATGTATGGCACTTCTCCAGGGCTGCTATTAAAATGTTATGTGTAAAAGGCCACATTGTGTAAACAGTCGTTGCAGCTATTGCCTTATTATTGTCATTAAAATTACAATTATTACTGTTATTACTGTACACGTTTCATCAACGTGTCATTATCATTAACAGTAATACTGCACAGGAGGCGGGGCTTGTAAAATTAATTTTGAACAAACCTTTAAAAAATGTCTTTTACTAGTAATTTTACACAAAATTCAATTTGTACATATTTCTGTCAAATAACGATCATTATATATATATTATTATATATTAATTCTAATAATTCATAAATTATTGCAATACCACTGTTGATCTTCTGTTTTTTTTAGCAAATAAATAGGTGTAATGGATACAAATAACAAGTGACTAAGTGAGGAATAAAACATCACTGTGTCATGCTGTTATAGGAAAATAATCAATGAAGAGGTGGTGTGATGAAACAGAGTTACTGTTATCACCCCAAAAAGTTTATTAATTTCCCATAGCAGCACACCCTGAAGTGTTTTATTCCTCTTATAGCAGGAGCACAGCCAGTTCCTTTGCTAATGATTTATTACAGAGTGACTTTTTGCCCATTTATAGTTACATTTAATGTTGTGCATTAAAGTCCTCGAAACAAGTTTCTGTTCTTGCTACTGTCTTTTTTTATTTCCACTGGTCATTGCTCACCTCTGCAACCCCCCCCCCCCCCCCCCCCCCCCCCCGCTCCCTCTTTTTTTAGGTGACCTACCAGCTGAAGATCCTCACCACTGCGCTGTTTTCTGTCTCCATGTTGGGTCGCAGGCTTGGTCTCTATCAATGGCTCTCGCTCATCATTTTGATGACTGGAGTAGCTCTTGTGCAGGTGAACGCACAAAAATCAGCCTCCACTGTCAGTCTGATTGTATAGTAGTTCTGACTGTATAGTAATGACTAAATTGTATAGTAATGCTGACTTTGTGTGTTTATCAAAGGGTTTATTTTTCCACCTGCAAAGTCACATTAACGAAGTCTTTCCATTCAAGTCCAGGTCTAATATAAGGCAGATAGATAGCCTGATCTGTTTTTGTATATTCCAATTATTTTCCCCTATTGTACAGACATACATGGTCTAATAGTGGATTAATAAAAAGTAATTTGTGTAATTTAGTTATTTAACTAAAATTATTGACAATGACAACTCTTAGTTTGTGTATCTTAATAGTATAATTAGCCAAAATATGGCTCTCAACTTTACTAACAGAAAGAGAGAACTTGTAAAATGATGCCTTCATTGTTTGTAAGATGTTAGCAGATTAATAGTTTCAATTACTAATAGTTTAATAGTTGATCGTGTGTTTAATAGTGTTTTTGTGTGTTGTGCAGTGGCCCACGGACTCTTCCTCCGAGAAGCAGCAGCCCACAACGGGGTCTCCGTTCGTGGGTTTGGTGGCCGTGTTGGTGGCCTGCTGCTCCAGCGGCTTTGCTGGTGTTTATTTTGAGAAGATCCTCAAAGAGACCAAGCAGAGTGTGTGGGTCAGAAACATCCAGCTCGGTCAGTATGCGCGCGCGCGCGTATGTGTGTATGTATGTGTGTGTGTGTGTGTGTGTGTGTGTGTGTGTGTGTGTGTGTGTGTGTGTGTGTGTGTGTGTGTGTGAGAGAGAGAGAGAGAGAGAGAGAGAGAGAGAGAGAGAGAGAGAGAGAGATTCTGTGGTGGTATTAGATTTTAACACCCTAATAATAACACCCTTATTATTAATACTACTGATAATAATAGCAATGGTGTGGTTGTTAAATATAATTAATTATTTGATGAAGACCAACAAGGGCAAGCTTAAAAAAAAAAACAAAAAAAAAACGCTGGTGTTAAATAAATGGGTTCGTAACTTGCGATCACTAAGAAATAGTGATGGGAATCCTGAATCTTTTCCAGTGAGTCAGATTGTTTAGTAAGTAAGAGTAAGAGTCGACTCCCAAAAGGATTTGTTCAGTAAAAAAAAAAAAAAAATCATGGGATTGTTCTTGACATCTGGACATTCATCCAAAATCCATTCCAAAATTCATCTGTGTTGCAGTTGCAGTCATACTGTGTTGTTGTGTTTACAATAAATATCTTAATAAAATTGAACTGCAGAATTGCAAACATGATGAGATAAATAAAAAAAAGCCCTCTGTTTTTATACAACAGTATGTATTTCTCCACTGTGTTTGTGCTTCTCCAAATGAACACTGCTCCCAGAAGAGACGTAATGACCGTGTGTGTTTGTCAGGAAGAATGTCGCCTTGTCAGGCTTATTTTTATCACGGCGTGTGCTAATGGAGTGTTAACGGCTCTGTCTGTGTTTCTTCTGCTTAATCTGAGCGCGAGATTCACTTATTCTGCTTCAGTGCAGCAGACTGACATCACTGTGCTCTCCCAGTTACCTGCTTTATACTTCCTCATGAATCCTTCATGCAATCTTGCACCTTATATACACCTTCATGCACCTTCATACACCTTCATGCATCCTATATACACCTTCATACACTTTCATACACCCTATATACACCTTCATACACCTTCATGCACCCTACGTACACCTTCATGTACCCTGTATACACCTTTATACAACCTTCATGCACCCTATATACACCTTCATACACCTTCATGCACCCTACGTACACCTTCATACACCCTATATACACCTTCATACACCTTCATGCACCCTACGTACACCTTCATACACCCTATATACACCTTCATACACCTTCATGCACCCTACATACACCTTCATGTACCCTGTATACACCTTTATACAACCTTCATGCACCCTATATACACCTTCATGCACCCTACGTACACCTTCATACACCCTATATACACCTTCATACACCCTATATACACCTTCATACACCTTCATGCACCCTACGTACACCTTCATACACCCTATATACACCTTCATACACCTTCATGCACCCTACATACACCTTCATGTACCCTGTATACACCTTTATACAACCTTCATGCACCCTATATACACCTTCATACACCTTCATACACCCTATATACACCTTCATACACCCTATATACACCTTCATACACCTTCATGCATCCTATATACACCTTCATACACCTTCATACACCCTATATACACCTTCATACACCCTATATACACCTTCATGCACCCTATATACACCTTTATACAACCTTCATGCACCCTATATACACCTTTATACAACCTTCATGCATCCTATATACACCTTTATACAACCTTCATACACCCTATATACACCTTTATACAACCTTCATGCATCCTATATACACCTTTATACAACCTTCATACACCCTATATGCACCTTCATGCACCCTATAGTAGTACCATTTGTACATGATTAGCTTGATAAAATATATAGGCTGTGTGTATAGCATATATATTTGTTGTTGTGTGTGTGGTTTTTTTTTTTTTTTTTTTTTTTTTTAAAGTTAATGTGAAACTGAAACTGTATTACATTCTTCACTCTTCTTGTATAGTATGACATTTTGAATGAAACTGGCTCAGTGTCCAGACATTAATATTAATTAAAAGTACATTTTCTCCACGTTTTCATCGCAAGACATTTAGGGGTGTCAAAAGTAATTTTTCTGACATTAGACTAAGTGGGGTGGTGGGTTGCTCATTATGACCATGAACATGAACTAAGGCGGTATAAAAAGGTCATTCTTGATTTCAGGTTATCTTTAATGGTGGTCATGGTAACTACTTGAGTTACCCGAGTTGGTGTCATGGTTATGAAGTAACCCCGCTCCTGTGAAGCTGACATTAGCACTTCCTCAGGCTCACTGTGCCAGAGCTGAAATAATTTTACCTGGCTTTTGTGTCTTTTTTTTTTCGTTTTCTTCTTCTTTTTTGTAAATAACTTCAACATCCTTTGTTTTAGTGTTCAGGGAGAGTGTTAGTAATTAATACACACTTTGCATTTTCTGTGGTGGGTCTTGTAAAGCGTGATGAGTTACAATTTATGCCACAGATTACAATTTCTGTTTATTAATGAATGACATGTTATACTTTTTATCCATTTATAGTTACGTTGATTGTTGTGGAGCATCCGTGAAAGACGTTAGTTCCTGTTTTCACTTACATTATAGCAGCTACAAACAGTCGTTCCTTCACCAGCCTCTCTTTTTACTCTCTTAAAGTAAATAAATATATAAAAAAGGCACTTACTGAGAAACCACGCAGTGTGAACTCGTCTGACTAAACATGCCGGAAAACTCAGTTACTGTTTTATGTTAAAACGCTGACTGACGTCTTCTTTCTTAAATGCCAGACAAGCATTTCCTTTCCAGAAAGCTTCCCCAGAGAAATAATTTGTTTTTTGCTGTTGAAAAACAACTTTTTTAATCTATTTATTATTAGATTATGTGCAGCATCCGACATACAAGTCCCTGTGAATGAGCTGTTACTATAGAAACGATAACGTATAAGAACGAACGTGTTAATATAAACCTGTGCTGGACTCATGACTGTGTGTGTGTCTGTGTGTGTGTGTGTCTCTGTGTGTGTGTGTGTGTGTGTCTGTGTGTGTGTGTGTGTGTGTGTTCTTTGTGCTAAAGGTCTGTTTGGTCTGGTTTTTGGCCTGTTTGGAATGTTACTGTATGACGGAGAGAGAGTGAAGGAGCATGGAATGCTCCAGGGCTACAACTCCGTCACCTGGACTGTGGTTTCATTACAGGTGAGATTTATGCCACACACACACACACACACACACACTCACACACACACACACATCATCATGACATTTATCATGTTACATATTATCAGCATATATCTGTTTACACGTTTCACTTGTGTATTGTCTTGAAACTTGTCACCATGTGATCTCACTAAACACTTAAAATTTAGCACTGTTTGTTTTTATTCTTCTACACTTGTACACTGTAATTATTTATAATCCCAAGGCTTTTTTTTAACCTCGACTTGTTCATTAGGGATTTAAATCTATATTTAAATCTACATTTGTATTTCTATGGTGCTGCTTTGTTTTGGGTGTCGAATCAACAAATCTACAGCTTTCAGTCCTGTGTTGTATAATAGTAAAGCTGATTGAATTTTATTGTAGTGATATCTGTTTGTGGTTTTTCCCTCCGCAGGCGTTGGGAGGTCTGGTCATAGCCGCTGTTATTAAATACGCAGATAATATTCTGAAAGGTTTCGCCACGTCCCTGTCCATCATCCTGTCTACGCTCATTTCCTACTTCTGGCTGCAGGACTTTGAGCCGACGAGGTACAGATTTGTGTTCAGCTGTAATCGAGCGTCCTGTTAAAGAAGGAATAACCTCGGGGTCAGGAAACCTGTGGCTTACCAATATTAGGTTATAAATCAAATAAAAGCTAAAAAAAAAAAGACTTGACATGACTAGTGGAGGGGAAGAAACACGCAGTGTAGTTCTTCGCAGTATGTTTTAGAGAGTATTGATGGATTACTTATAATTAGCAATGATTTTTAACAATAGGAAAGATACGTTTCCGAGATCACCAATCTGGCAACAAACTGTAATCTATTTCAAATGAAGTGTTTTGTTTAATAAATCAATCGATTTTAAACATGTAGATGCAGTGATATTCTAAAAATGTTTCGGCCCAAAATCTAGATTTAACAGTATCAAAAATTATACAAATAAGGAAAAAATGATACAAGTAAAATTTAGATTTAAAAATATCATTAAAATGTGTATCTAAAATCTAGATGTAATAATGTCATTACGGTTTGTATGACCAAAATCTAGATTTAATGTTTTCTTTAAAATTTTTACCACCAAATTCTAGATTTAACCATATTAAAATGTATACTTCTAAAATCTAGATTTAATAACATTATTCAAAATAAAATCAAAATTTAACTATCAAAGTTTTTATGACCAAAATGTAAATTTAATGATATCATTAATGTTTATAAAACCAAAATCATTAGATGTGATGGAGACTAATATGGAGACTAATAAATCTTTCCTTAATTATCATATTTCCTTAATTAGCGTGTCAAATTATCATATCAGAAAGATGGCAAAATTGTTGGACAACATAAGCTACATTGTGGTACAGTTTAACAAAAAATATAGCAAATGTTTTTGTTTTTGTTTTTAGCGCTGAGTAAGTTGCATTTGTGAGAAAATAAGGGTCTGTGATCTTCTTAATCATAAAATATATTTTGTCAGTAAATGTAAAGCAGCACTTATTTCTTTTTAGCTCTCAGTGCATTTTCCTCTGCGAAATTTTCACTGTGTTGCTGTTAAGTTCAGCTGACATTTAAGCTGTCGACTTGGAACAGGATTTACACGGGTTGGTTTTTAAACATGAACCATGACAGTCACCTGCGTTTATATAAATTTGTTTAACTGAAGACAGCTCATCGGATCAGAGATGAGGGCTAGAGAGATTAGCTCAGAAAGGGGAGAGTTTTCAGATTTATTTAGCCTCTCGGATGTATCTCATCTGTTCAGAGTTCATGACACTAGTCAAAAGTGGTAACGTGAAGCTGCACTACTAAACAAAATGTATCCACTTTTGGATAAGACAATAAATTGCCTTGTTTATTAGCCTAATCTTTTTATGGTTAAGCACTGAAAGGTAACTTTTGTCATTTATTTACTTATCTGACATTTTTCAGGCAACAAATTTTATGTAACTGGACAAAAGACAAAAATCTTAGCTGAATAAGTCTTCCAAATTAAAATAAATTAATATACATAAAAAAAAAAAAACCCTCTAACCCTAGCCATGTGGTTACGTGTCTGCTAATGTGTATTTATTCGGGTGTAATGATTGGACACAATTTGGAATGGATACATTGGTTTTAAAGGCACCTTTGAAATGAATCGAGGCAACAATCATAAATTCATGATTATTGATTATAACGGATAATAAATGGAGTGTTATTGAAAAAGGACAGACAGCTGGTGTGTAAAAAAATAGTTTATATTTTTCAACTAAATAATTTAACAGGCTAACAAGGTGATTTGTCTGTAAACTGATGTCTAAAGTAGGTCCTTCTCTACGTCATCATCATTGTGAATTTACGGTAGGTTCGCCACAGATTCCCGAAAAAGTTGGTCACATACTCGTATCGTATATCGTAACAGGTTCAGTAAGAATCAGAATTATATTGTATCATGTCAGAAGCCTGAGGTTTAACTGATAATCGATACCTGTCTGTTGTTCTGCTGTGTCATGTGATTTCCCCTGTGCAGCATCTTCTTCCTGGGAGCCGTGTTGGTCATAGTTGCGACGTTTTTGTACGGCTACGAAAGCAAACCTGCGTCCAACCCGAGCCGAGCATGATGGGAAGCCGGGGACACCAGAGAGCTGATGGAGGTCCAGGATGGAGCTGAAGAGATGGACAGAAGCGCAAGAATGAACTGAGGAGAAGGAGGAGGAGGAGGAGGACGAAGGAGGAAGGAAGGTTGATGGAGATGTCCCTTGTTTCGAAGTGACTTGTTAATTGAGCGAGAGTGTGCACTCATCTGAGAGATCAGAGGCGGAGAGCCGTGGGGAGCCAAGCAGGCCTATACCATCAGCGTACATGAAGAGGAAACCTCGGAAAATGATAAAACTAATGTTATATACGCCATAACTCAAGTACTTGAGGAAAGCACTGGAGTGCCATTCGGTTCAGTGTGTGTGTGAGATGATCCAAGCAATCTGTGATGAGATGATAATATAAGATTGTGTGTGTGCGTGTGTGTGTGTTTGTGTTTTTTTAAAGCCATGTCATGCATCTAACTGCAGGAATTCTTTCCCAAGTACAGCCAGGTGGATTGGCTTTTCACCCATGAACAAACCCCAGACACTGAAAATGCAATGATTATTATAATCTATTCAAACTTGAAGAGAAATTAATATTAAATAATTTTAGTAAGTATGGACTGTGTGTGTATGTGTGTGTGTTTTAATGGGAACAAAATAATTCATTTCTAGTCATGTGACTAAAGAAAATCCAAAAAAATCCACCAATGATAAAAGTGCAGAATGGAGCTAGAAGCATTTAAAGTCAAACTACATCCAATTTTTCAAGACATGCTGGATGTCTGAAGTTTGCTAACAAATAATGGAAGCTTATTACCACTAGTGTAGCATCTGAATCTTCCCACAGTGGTGTCTCCTTAACTGGCATTGCTGCATATAAGAAATATATTGAATGAGTTGTGTAGAATTAAGGTTTTAAACTTGATACATTTCATACTGCAGCTTTCAGTGGCAAATTTTGATCAACGCCGTCCCTCATAGATGATCATTTAAAACATCTTGCACCACAATCCTCAATTCTGATTGGTCAGAAGGTGTTGATTAATCTTGTATAACAGCAGGGACTTGTACAGTGGACACACTACATAATCTATAAGTGTAATAATGACTGGATTAAAAAGTGTGCTGAGGACGTTTTCTGTCAAGAGATGTTTATTTAGCATTTATGGAAGGAGTCTCCAGTGTCAGCGCTTTGTAACAGTCAGAGGTAAAGCTGTGACTTTAAGTTTTCTGACATCTTCAGGAAAAGAAGAGTTTATGCTTTGTGGTTTTTCGGTAACATGACAAGCTGCGTTTTTTTTTTTTTTTTTGATTTATAAACTTCAAGAGAGAGAAAAGAGGCTGGTGAGGGAATGACTGTTTATAGCTGCTATAACAGGAACTAACTTGTTTCATGAACTTTTCACAATGATATATGAATTAAAAATATGAAAATGTGTCCTTCTGTATAAAATAAAAAATTGTAATCGTTGCCAGAACACTCCAGAACATTTTACTGTAAAATAATCAAGTTTGTGTTGGTAACAGTAGCTCCGTCTCATCACATCACTGCGTCACTGATTACTTTCCTATAACAGCGAGTGTTTAATGCCTTATGTATTTAATTTGATCATAGTTCATTACTCCAACTTTTTCAAGGACAACATCAACCAAAGCCAAACCAAAGTTTTCGGCAACAAGACCACAGAAGCCGGGTTTTCATTTCCCTCATTTTTATTTCATATAAACACTCACTCCTGAAGATGTTCACCCCAAAGTGCTTCAAGAGTGCAGAGAAAATGATAACACTGTTTACGGTGATGTTGTAAACAGTCAATACAAAACAAAATGAGCAAGGCTCACAGATTTCAGCCCTGTAATGGATTTTTCCGATGTGTGTGTGGGGGCACGAGTGAGTTTTCTCTTTTCTTTCCTTCTACACCGCAACCCCATCATACTTTGTTTAGGTTGTACTTGTTTGTTAAATGTGTATTAGGTAGCATTTCTTCAGTGCTCTTCTCTGATATCCCTCTTACATTTCATTCATTAACATTAATGTTTTTTAAAAGCTCTATAGGTCACCTGCTGTTGCTGTATTCCCACTCTAGTGAGGCATTGTGTACTGTTTTACAATTTTTTAAGCATTTTTAAAAACTGTGCGTGTGTGCAAAGTTGCTTGAAAGATTAAATAAACCTTTGTTTTCAGATACTGTTTGTCTAAAGCGACCTCCGCCACGTTCCAGCTCAGGAGCACCTTCATCTGCTCAAATCCCTGCGTGATCTTCAGGACTGACATCTGCTGGTTTGTTTTTGTAAGTCGATAAGGACTTGTCTGAGCTTGGATTAGATCCACTTAAACCTTTACATCTTCATCAGCTTAGTTTTATGCATTGCGTTACGGGTCGCATCTAGATGAGGTGTGTGTGCATGTTTGCAGATTTTATTTCAACTTTGAACGACAAAATGTCCAGCAAAAAAAAAAACTCATAGTCCAAAATTGAATCAAATTCAATTTCAAAATTCAAAATCAAAGTGCCTTTGTTGTTAAGGTAGTTTTTTTTTTTTTTTTTTGCTATAGGGGTCTAACACATTGATACTGAGAATCTGTATCTGTTTACATATATATATTATCTGTATTCAGATTTAAATGAGTTTTGGCATGACCTAAACTTTTTTTTTTGTTTGTTTTTTAAACCACTATACCCCTAGAAATGCTGGAAAACACAACAAGAAACAAAACATACAAAACAAAACAGATATAGCAGTATCAGCATGGTGTGTTAATTCCAGCTCTGACAGTTCCTCAACCTCAGCTACATCACTTCAGTTCATAATTGGTCTCAACCAGAGATGTGCACCGGATTGTTTTGTTTCTTTCCCCTGACCGCTCACTCATGCCTGCGTAAAAGTAAAAACATCTCGATCACCTGACATTTCTGTTGAATCCCTCATGATCCCAGTCCCGATACACACCTTTAGTCTCAAACAGACACCCTGTGAACCAATCAGGCAAAAACAAAACTGTATTTGTATCTTTCAAACACATTATCTTTTCATTTGGAATAATGTGTTCATATTCTGTTGCGTAGTGGATTTTACTCAGTTTTATAGTGCAAGAGGTTTTTATATCTTCACCACTACATGGTTGAGGCATTATGTTTTCCGATATTCTTGTTTGCGAGGTATCTGAAGAACGAGTGGTTGAATGTTTGCAGGATTTGTATGGAATTATCATCATAACCAGCAGATGAACTAATTAGATTTTGGAACTGATCCAGTCAGGGTCAAGGTCACAGAAAGGTCGTATGTCTGGAATAGTTTTTCTTTAACAGCTTCCTTCCTCTGTCTTGAGTATATTTTAAGGGAATTTCAGATATACGCAGTAGTGACAAGAGGGACTAGACTTGTTGGTGGTGCAAAAATTTATGTAGTATTTCCTATTATAGGATTACAATAAACCAAATATAAGATTAAAAATTGTACTAATTTCACCCTTGAAAAAGTCTTGTTCCATTGTTTGCTAATTTGAAGCATTTATTTCTAGAAAGAAATCGAATGAGAAAATTTAAAGCTTGAATTGAGTAAAAATGGCTAGAAATAGACTTAATAATCTTGTGAATAATCTTGTGATTGTATAATAGGAAATACTAGATAAACTTGACTATATTCAAGATATTTTCACTTGCTAAGACTTTTTTTTTTTCTTTTTTTGCAGCGTGGAGGCCATTGGTGTCAAGTTCTACTTGTTTTACTACTTGCTTTTTGAAATCACCTTACACACCATATTGATCAAGTTCAACAAGATGCATACATTTTTCCCTGTTAATCTTGAGACACATGCACTGCTCATGGCACTCGACCCATAATATGACTAAACTTTTATATTAAATGTTAATGTATGTTACTGTTTACAATAAGCTTAATTTTGCTCAGGATAGATTATAATAAGAATATGCCATTATGCAAATATGCAAAATCTTCTAATATTTTGAACATGTATTATATTTTAAACAGAAATCTCGAATAACTGCATGTATGACGTGGAAATAGGCTAGTTGCTGCATAACTTTTTTTTTTTTTTTGGAGTGACTGCGTGTTTAAGTATGGTTTTATTTCTTCTAGCACACATACGAGAATTTTCTTTCATGCTGCGGACAATTCTCTAAAATGTTATAATATGTAATGTTTTGGAGATGATTGTTTTTTGTTTTCTTAATGTTTTTCTTGTGTGCTTGTGGCTTGGTTCATAATAAGATAAGATTTTTTCAGGTACAGTACAGAATGCAAAAGCGTGGTTTTTTTTGTAAATAGGTTGAAAACAAACGCATAAAAATCCAATAAGTTAAAAATGAAATGTCCAGATGTGCAACTGTATAAAACAAAATTATGCCAAAACTTGTTTGTCCTCTGGGTGTACAAACTTTTGTCCTTTTACATTAAAAAGGTACCGGTAATTCAACATGCAGAGGAGGGCAATTAAACTGTCCACTACTGTAACATTTCTCGCTCATCTTCTCGTTGCTGTGAGGATTAAAATATGATTTAAATCATGAATTTATAAATTTATAAAAGCCAAATTTAACAACTGAAAGCAATCAAAGCACTGTGTTAAATAAAACCACTAGGATGCATTGATTCATTACCGTGATTCTATACCTGTGTGCTTGTGTGTGTGTGTGTGTGTGTCTGTGCGTGCGTGTGTGCGATATGTCTGAGTATTTGTGCACACATCCATTTGTGAGTGTGTGTGTATTTGTGCACACATCCATTTGTGTGTGTGTGTGTGTGTGTGTGTGTGTGTGTGTATTTATGCACACATCCATTTGTGAGTGTGTGTGTGTGTGTGTCAGTGTAGGAATGGTTCCTGTCTCACTAATGAGCAGCACTGGGATTTGCTGTTTGTATTCATTCTCTCTCAGGTGAAAGAGCTTGAGCGCTGCCTTTTTTCCCTCTCGCTCTCTTGAATCAATACTGAAGCAGCACACATTCCTTTCTAGGAGTAATTATTCTACACAGACTCTCACACCTGGGTGTTGAGGAACTGAATAAATACTGACCTCTGACCTCTAATAAAGTTGGAAGTTGTTTGCGCTCTGAGATATTTTACAACAACAAGGTGCTGGTAGCCGATCAGTTAACCTTCAGCGCTTTTCCACCACAAAATCTCTGGTTCTTAGCTTGCAAAATAAACCAAACTGCTGCTCTTGTGGAACTGAGACCTGGGGCTTGGGGCAGCGTAATCAGACCTGCCAACCCTGAAGAGTAATAATGAGTAATTCTGGGAAAGGGAATGCAGAAGGAAAGTAAAAACGCAGTAACTAGTTTAAAAAAAAACAACATACAATACATTTCTTAATGTAGTCCTTTCACAATCTGTTGTCTAACTGTGAAATGCTTCCACATGGCTGACATTTTTGGGTTTTTTTTCTTTTTCAGTCAAAATTTTCAGCCTTTTTTTCCCCCTCTTTCATTGGCTGAAATTTCAGTGTGTCCCTAATAACTGATGTTGACTATATACTTGTCTAAAGTTAGCTAAGTGAAACATACATTGATAAATTTTATTTCGCATTAATGAACTTAATGTGAAATAAAAATTAAACGTTCTCCATTTTCCTTTACAGAAATCGGGGTGCTACATCAGTACGTCTTTCTGGTGGGAAAATCGAGTCGAGAAGTGAGCACCGGCCAAAACTTTACTTATTGTGAGATGGGTGGAAGGGGGCGGGGCTTCCAGGGGTGTCTGTCAATCATTCCAGATTCATATATCGATTGCTTCATCTACTGCTTTTGGGGCGAAGGTTGAACACGTGAAAGTTGGCAGGTCTGTGTAGTTTTGTCACTATAACAGCCACGCACGCTAAAATAAAACTGACAAATTGCAGGGATTCTAAAGAAAAATAAAACAATTGAAACCATGACTTAGTGGTCTAAGAAGGAAACAACCATTTAACTAAGTGTATGTCAGTGCTGTATGAAACGTATGTCCTCAAAGCCATATATAAAACTTTCATAGTACAATCTTTTATGGTGATTGCTTTTACTTCGGAAACTCGCACAGCCAAGTACGTAACTGCTCAGCTCTCAAACCGGTGGAAATGTGGACTGTCTTAAAAAGGTTTTGCTGGTTTTCCTGAACAGCACCGAAACAGTGTCGAAAAGGAGTATAGTGCTTTCCTCTCAGTTACAATATCATAATTTTACTGGATGAAAGACTTATGTGTAAAGTTTGGCCTAGAGCGCAAGATTTTTAAATGTCTCCATCTAACCCCATCCTGTATGCTTTCCATCACTGCTTCTCTTCAACTTATTATCATTTTAAACCAAGAAGGGTATTGAAAAATTTGTTCTAATACAAATCGTTAAATTCTGTCATGAAGTTGTACCACCAGTGAGACCCAAACCTCAAAACTCAACTCATCAATCCTTTTTCTTAACAACTCCCACATTAGGTATCACATTCCCATTCTGTCTCTGGTACTCCAGCTGTGAGCTGGTTTTAAGGCGGCTCGCCGGTCCGTATGTTGCGTTTCAGTGCCCCATTGGCCCCCTCCGTCCAGTCAAAGGCAGTAGTGTGGAATTAAGGCAAGTGGTCCTGTCTGTGGTTCTAGAAAGTTTGGCCCCAGAAAGCTGGAAAGGTTGCCACACTAATATGGATACATTTGAAAGCTTTGCTTTGGGGATCGGAAAGTTTTGCATCTACTTTTACATTTTTTATTTTTTTAAAAAAGCTTTTCTTCTAACTGTTTTTTTTTAAACTCAATTTTCTCCCATTTTGGGCATTTGCCCATTCCTACCCACTAGCTAGCTCTTGACTATCATACAACAGCTACCAACCAGGGAGGCTGAAGGCTAGCTTTGGCTTCTTCCAAGACATGTTAAGCCACCACATCTTTTCTAACTGCTGCTCATGCTACATCACAGGCAGTTGAACACATGGAGGAAAGCGCTATCTACCCTCTTCTGCATATATGAGCTCACAGACACCCCCATTTGGCTAATGTTACTCCGATTCAGAGCCGAGAGAGAGTATTCCATCCCTAGCACTCAGACAGCATGGTCAGTTCTGCTCCTGGCCACAAATGGCTGTGGCACTGATGAGATTCAGACGTAAGATCTCCTGATGAGAGGGCGAATGCTGTTCTATTGGGCCACTTGAGTACATCTGAAAAATGCCTGCACATTCTACCTGAGCCAGGAGGATTAGCACAAACTCCCATCCGCCTCTTTCAGCAGGACCTACCACACCCTGGTTCTGTCATCCATCATATTCTCAATAGTAACACACTACTCCCATCGCTGTCCTGTATGCAAGACCTGCATTGTGTCAATCAACATAATGTATGTTTATGGTGTAAAATATCAGTAGAGTGGAAAACACACTATATGGCCAAATGTATGTACACCCGTGACCATCCATTTATCCACCATCCACCCATAAAATGGTTCTTTTCCAAACTGTTGCCACAAAGGTGGAAGAACACAATTGTATAGAATGTCTTTGTATGCTGTCGCATTACAATTTCCCTTCACTGGAACTAAGGGGCCCAAACCTGTTCCAGCATGACAATGCCCCTATGCATGAAGCGAGCTCCATGAAGACATGGTGTATGAAGGTTGGAGTGGAAGAACTGAGTGGAAGAGTGTCCTGCACAGAAACCTGACCTCAACCCCACTGAACACCTTTGGGATGAGCTGGAACACCGACTGAACCCCAGACCTCCTCACCAACATCAGTGCCTGATCTCACTAATGCTCTTGTAGCTGAATGAACACAAATCCCCACAGCCACGCTCCAACATCTAGTGGAAAGACTTCCCAGAAGAGTGGAGCTTATTATAACAGCAAACACAGGGGAATAAATCTGGAATGGGATGGTCAGGTGTCTACATACTTTTGGTCATATAGTGTATGTCAGATCCAATCTATTGCCAATCCAGAGGTTGAGACCAGTATCGGCGCTGATACACGTATTTAGTAAAAGATTGGTAAATCACTAACGGTTGGTAACATCACTGTGATCAGCAGTTAATAGAAATTCCTTCTTCCTGACATCACTTTGCTCAATTGTGAAATTGTGATCAAATCAGACAGCACAATATTGACATTCAAATGTGAAAATGGAATGATGGAAGGCCAAAACAGCAACAGAAACAACTTATACATTTTCAAATTGATCCATATTAGCGTGGGCAAGGCCTTACAAATCGAGCTGGGGCGCACATTACATCACCAACAGCTGTCACATTCCTCTTGCCCTGCTGTAGATATATTTCCTGAAAAGGGTTGAGTCAAAAATCAACCCAGTGGAAAGGAATAGCCTCTATCCACACTTACTTTTTCCTGAACCAGCTACTTTGAGGGGATCACAACCAATGGCGTTCCCCTTCTGGGCCGCCACATGAGCACCTGGGCATCATTCGCATTGGGTTTGCCCATGGCGTTCTGGGGAATGGGTTCCATTTGGGTCAGGATTTTGGGCTGGTCCTGGTGAAGAGGCCCAACCAGCCTGGCCCTGGTGCCCAGAGGCATCATGGGATCAACGGCGATGTCCACTTTCATTCTCCACTTGATGGTTTGCAGCAGGATCTTCTCGCATGTGCCGACATTGAGTGCCACCAGCCACGTGGTGAAGCTCTGGTCACGAGTGATGTGCGTGAGAAGCGGCGTGTTGTTCTCGCTCACTGGCACTGCCCACGTCACACTAGGGTAGAAGTTGTCGTTCATGCTGACGATGAGGCGTGAAGGTTTGGATGTCGGGCCTGAGATGGTTACTGTCTCTGTGGTGTTGCCGTACCATGGGTAGCTCACACCATCCGAGTCACTGATCGCACTCACCATGCCATCCCTCAGCTCCGGGAGCTCCCAACTCGACCTAAAGGGAAGCAGAGGTCAAAGGTGAAAAGGGAAACTGGGATGCTAGCCAGTGCACCCATTAATTTGCATTTTCTTAACTTTATTATTTGGTAGCTGTTGTATTTCACCCAAAATCCCAAGTTGGGCTTGGGATCAAAATTGTGGAAGCAGGCTTGGGTCAAAAGGGCCCAAGAGTGGAACAACAGCTATATAATCTACTCATTATTAGTGTAGAAAGCTAACCGCTGAGATACCACTGCAATTCTGTAATTTATGAAGAATCATCTTTAAGAATCATCTTTAAGACTTTAAGAATCATCGGCTACAGGGATGGCGTGGTAACACAAAAAGCTTGCTAGTTAATATATCCTTAATATAAGGTATTAATTATAGCTAGATAGATAGCTTTACAACGAGGGTCACTGGAGTAGCTAAACATTATTATATTAATAGTTAGCTAGATATCTAAAACAAGTCTATAAAATAGATTTGCTTTATCCTGAGGTCATAGATAATGTTCCACTAGCAACGTGTATATGGAAGCATTCAGGGAAATGAGAAAACTTCACGTTGTCCAACTTGACACTGGTCATGCATCACCTACTTGTTTACTACATTGTAGTTTTTAATCTAACATTAGCTAGCATTAGTATATAGCTGTGTTTATGTTAAATATTAGCCTGATATCTTCCTAATATTTCGTAGAACTGCAGCGGTTTGTGAAATTTATCAGCTGTAATTCATTATAAGATGAAATATAAGCTAATATTTCTATTTGAGACTATTTCCTTGTAGACACGTGTAGGCAGTTGCTTCACTTTTCGGCTGTTAGAAAGCACCCAAAATTCCCAATCGGAGGTCAACTTGAAAGTTTTTCCCCATTCGAGAGGTGGAAATTATGTTTTTTCTTACCCATATTACATTAATTCAGCATTAAACTTATGTCTTCTGATATCATGTGACTGTCTTACATGTGCCAGATTTATAAAAACTGAAAAAATACTAAAATCCTTTTTTATAACTGAAAAAAATTGAAGAACTGTTTGCTAAATCTAGCATTTGCTTATTATTAAACAAGCCAGCTAGCATTAGAACATGAACCCAATGAACTCCACTGGAGCATGTTAGCTAAACATAAAAAGCTAGTTAACTAACAGCTCAAAAATTTTAGGTATTAAATATTGCTAGGTAGCTACTTGTGTTGTACGGAGAGGTTGACATTTTGATAGCTAAATAACTAAATAGCTAGCTTACTTGGTAGTTAACTTAGTAGTAACATAATATTACATAAGATTTGATTACAACGAGGAGATGTGAGTGAAGTAGGTGAACATTACTCAGCGAAACACCATCACTTCCATGGCTTCCTGAAGGGTCCTTTTGCTACCATAGCCTGTTGGTCTACTATAGGAGGCTACGCAGTTGATACCATTTGATTGAGCCCGTTAATTTTTTTTTTGTGTGTTGCAGCAGTTTATATCATTTAAAAATACTATTCAGTATTTTCAGGTTCAACAATGCTAGCTAATTTAATTTAATTTCTAATTTCTTTCCCAGTTTTTGCATCCACTCCTGATGTTACCACTGACATGACATTACAAGCGTAAAGAGTTATCTCCTGAGATCAGTTTTTATTTTTTTTAAAGACATAAAGCAATTTATCTCTTGCTTTGTAAATCACATTTATGGCATAAGCTGTCAAAATCTTCATCATGATGGCAGATTAGAGATGTTGCTACCGCTTTAATGCAGTCACTGATGTGTAAAGTCCCCATGAGTAATTCATAGCAGTGGAGTAATTAGTTAGTAATGAGTGTATGTGTTATCATAGGCCAGCTGTGTGTGTGTGTGTGTGTGTATGTGTGTGTTAAAAGATTCAGTATCAGAGCACGTTTTTTAAGCAGGAAGTGTCACTTGGCGCAAAGTTCTGGCATCTCGTCATCAAATCTGCTCCATCTGTCACCCACACAACCTCCACAGGACTTCACTCCCACACACACACACACAAACACCTCCACGCAGAAACACACACGTCCCCGACACACACACCTCCACATGAACAGACCCTGCGTGGAGGAACCCAATCAGGCAGTCAGGGGTGTAGGAGGGTGTGAGAAGATTTCTCTAGCTCGTGTTCTCTCTGTCACTGCTTCTCTCTGTCTGACCCGTCTGTGTACGAGTGAAAGAATTTCGTCATTCTCATTATTTATCCATGCTGAAGTGCTCAGAAAAGGTGTGAACGCTTTGATACGGGTTTCTGAATGAAAAAGCTGCTGCTGAGCTTTTTATGTAGCTGTTAACTAGCTCGCTAGCTTCTTGTCTTTAGCTAACATGCGCCAGTGACTAACAGCTGATTATTATAAGGCTAGCTCACTTATTTAATAGCAAATAGCTATTAAGCTAGTCAGTTAGCGTTCTGTTGATTAAATAAGGATTAAAACATGACAGAGCGTGGTGTTATAGGAAAATAATCCACAACAGGCTGCAGTATTTCAATCAACTTCCCCCAGAGTTGATTATTTTCCATTAGCAGTACATCACAAAGGCTTTTATTCCTCTTGTACCAGAGCAAATTGCCAATGATTATCCATTATTAATGTAATGGATTATTATTGTTATCCATTTATAGTTTTTAATGTCATGGAACATTTGTGTTACAAGTTAGTTCCTGTTCTCACTTACGTTATAGCAGCTATAAACAGTCGTTCTCTCATCAGCCTCTCTTTTTTTCTCTCTCTAGATGTTAATAAGCCAAAAAAAAAACATAGACTCTCCTGAGGATGCTGGAAAACTTAGTTACAGCTTTACCTCTGACACTGAAGACTCCTTACATAAATGTAAATAAACGTCACCTCAAAGAAAACCTCACCGTATCAATGATTACACACGTTTTAGTCCGAGTATGTGGAGCTTCTGTTAACGTATTAGAACCAGCACATTAATACGAGCGCACTAGTATAAAAAAAAATTCGAGAATTCACCAGCGCTGTGGCACAAAAGTATATCTCATTCTGGCAGAGAAGCAACGTGATGTCTGTTCACATCTGTTCAGAGTCTGGCGCTAGTCAAAAGTCAAAAGTAACGTAGCGTCACTTCGAAAACATAATCATTTCTTATTTATAGCCATAAAATAATCATTAATGGTTAAAAGTTATTAAAACTGTTATTGCCATTTGGTCATGGTAGTCGTTTGTCTGGACCTTTATAAGTGAGGAAATTTATCTGGCTAGATCTTTAGAAATGACTGAAACTGGATGGGAGTGAAATTTTGACTTGCTTTCATCAATCTCAAGATAATCAGGAGCTCTGTAGTGTTTCATCACCTGGCGTAACGTCAGCAGGTCACATGGTTATGCTCATGAACTTACATGCCAATGTCTCCATAGGTGTTGTAGAATTCCATCTGAGTGCAAGCCTGGATCCATCCAACCACCCAGGTCTCATGGCGAGGGATGGGCGGCATGACCACGCGGGCCGAGGCCTTGAAGTACGGCGTCCTGTAGCGCAGCACTATAGGCGAGTTCTCCTCGATCACCGTCGGGCACTGGTCAATAGTGGCCGACATGTCGCACACGGTGATGTTCTCGCGTTTGACACGCGACTTGCAGCTGAAGCTCTGGACGCAGCCCATGGTAGAGAGGCGCGCTTTGAGCTCGACCAAAGAATTCGCATCAGTGTGGGTTAGTTACAGTTGGAATGATCACAGACACGAGGTTTCTCCTAGGACACGACAGTTCATAGTGGAAGATAATCACAAAGCAGCGTGCACAGTGGTGTGTAGAAGACCACTTCCATTACCTTACGTCTCAGAGCATTCCAACCCCTTGTAGCACTCAACTCAACTTCACACTGGTTCTAATTCGCCAAGCTCAGTTGGGTGGAAACCTGCAGAAAATGCTAAACAAACTCCACAGATGATCGATGACAGTAGTGGTGTGTTTGGATCTTCTCCAGAACCTCCTGGTTCCTCCTGCTCTCCGTTCCTGTATGTTTGGTGCCACAATGCTGGACTTTTGATCAGAATCTTGATATATATATATTTTTTAAAGATATTTTTCAAATGCTAATAATCCAAGATGACAAGGTGTGTGTATGTTGCAGGTAATGAAATGATTCTCAGCATTCACACAATCCAACCAATGCAAATCATTTTCATCCAGATGTATCTATATCTTCAAAGCCTCCTTACATCATATTTTTGAAAGATGGCAATGCACATGACTGATCTCTGAACGTGTTTTCTGGTCCACAGGAAAGGTGTCCCCCTTTTATTTTCAGCCCTCTTCCTTCTTTCTAGTCCGCGTTTTCATGTCACTAACCGGAGACCGCGGCACAAGGCGCTGCTTTGACGGTTTCGGGCTTCAAACCTGCAGTCGTGGCCGGTTTCATCTCCTCTGATGGCGGTGAAGCAGGAGACCGCAGCGGATTCACGGTGATGCTGTCGAGCCCCGTGTAACGATCCGGTTGCACGGTGGATTGGGGCGTGAAGAAAATAAAGCGTCCGTTATCATCATCATCATCATCATCATCATCATCATCATAGCATCATCATGCACCTACATAGAGCTTACGAGCAACTTATACGCCTTGCATGTGGGGAAAATAGGTGTGGAAACGTCTAAAACAGAGCGTGATTCCTCTTCTTTCCTCTTATTAGCGCATATTTCCGTATCCGCCGGTGCTCGCGCGCTGTTCGGTCGTCCGTGGTGCTGAATGCGCGAGAAGGAGGAGGAGGAGGAGGAGGAGAGGAGGAGGAGGGCCGTGCGTGTGTGTGTGTGTGTGTGTGTGTGCTCCTCATCCTGTAGGCTGCAGTCAGGTTGCAGCTTGATATGTGTGACGTCCTCCAGATTGCCGGAAATCCATCATCAGCTGTGTAAATTACTTCCAAAACTAATTTATTTTCAAATCTCAAGATGTTTAAAACATAATATTTCATCAAATTCCTCTGTGCACCCTAGACCACTTTATATTCCTCGCTTAATTGCTGCCATAGCAACCACCAGCAATGCTTACAGCCATGCCAACGATTAATGTCATGTACTGTCACTGCTGATAAAATGTCTCTTAGTTTTTTTGTGTGTTTGTTTGTTTTGTTTTTACCATGCATATCATGTTTTTTAACCATCTTACAGATATTGATTTATAAATATTTTAGAAATTGACATGAATTGGTACAGAGTTTTGTTGCAGAGTAATGAAATAAGATTGAGAGTTCAAAAAAATCTTTCAAAAAGATTACTTCACTGCTGATAATTAAGGAATAAAACACTGGGGGTCGTGCTGCTAAAGGAACGTAATCATAGACAGAGTGGTGTGGTGACTTGGAGTTACTGTTACTACCCCAAAGTGGATTATTTTCCTATAACAGCATGTCCTGAAGTGTTTTATACACTATATGACCAAAAGGTTTGTGGACACCTGACCATCACACCCATATGTGCTTGTTAAACATCACATTCCAGATTTATTCCCCCTTTGCTGTTATAATGAGCTCCACTCTTCTGCGAAGTCTTTCCACTAGATGTTGGAGCGTGGCTGTGGGGATTTGTGTTCATTCAGCCTCAAGAGCATTAGTGAGATCAGGCGCTGATGTTGGTGAGGAGGTCTGGGGTGCAGTCAGTGTTCCAGTTCATCCCAAAGGTGTTCAGTGGGGTTGAGGTCAGGGCTCTGTGCAGGACACTCGAGTTCTTCCACTCCAACCTTCACACACCATGTCTTCATGGAGCTCGCTTTGTGCACAGGGGCATTGTCATGCTGGAACAGGTTTGGGCCTCTTAGTTCCAGTGAAGGGAAATTGTAATGCTACAGCACACAGACATTCTATATGATTGTGTGCTTCCAACATTGTGGCTACAGTTTGAGGAAGAACCACATATGGGTGTGGTGGTCAGGGGTGCACATACTTTCAGCTATACAGTGTACTTGTGCATACATACATTTACATTTATGACATTTGGCATATGCCCTTATTCAGAGCGACTGACATTTATCTCATTTATACAACTGAGCAGATGAGGGTTAAGGGCCTTGCTCAAGGGCCCAGCAGTGGCAACTTGGCAGTCCAGGGATTTGAACTCGCGACCTTCTGAAGGCCAACATCTTAACCACTGAGCTACCACTGCCCACATTACACTTTATACAATGTATACTTTTTATCCATTTATAGTTACTTTTAATGTTGTGAAATGTCTGCAAAAGTTCGTTTCTGTTCTCACGTCATGTTACCGAGAAACCGCAAAGACTTTACATCTGACTGTTACAAAGCACTGACACTGGAGACTCCTTCCATAATTGTTAAATAAACATCTCCTAACATTATCTAAAGAATCTCCCATGAAGGAGTTGTTGCTATAGAAACGATGGTGTATTAGAATGAGTGCATTACTGTAAACCTATCATCTGAATTACAGCCAGAGCTACTGCCAGGACTGTGCTGTTATAGAAATGAACCAACACCTTCTGACCAATCAGAATAGAGAATTCAACAGTGCTGTGGTATAAGGAAATAAAAAAGTACTTGTACCAGTTTAGATATTCACCATGAAATGATGGCGATTAACTCTTTAAAAGACGCAATTTCGCAGTGATATTGAATAATATGGCCCAAAATTGTGTGAGAGTACATCTGACTGTTTGCATTCGAGTCAGACCTTCAGTGTGGGCACTTACAGCTAACTGACCCTTATGTTCCTAAACTCAACCAGGTTTGTTCTATAATATCTGTTACCTGAAAGCTGAAAGTCAGAGAAGATGGTATCTGTATGTATTTATAAGCTGCTGGAAGCTGAGAGTGGTCCATCCTCTTAAAGGTATAGTGAGTGTTTTGCTGGCTGTTATATACCTCAGATTCAGTCACTACCTTCAATGCTTCAATGTTCCTTCCAAAGCCACGCCCCCAAACACCTGACTTGGCTCAGCAGGCTTGAGAGGTGTGTAGGGACACCTCTTTGTCCTGATTGGCTGATTGTTGGTGCTCCACATCAGCTTCTTCTTTCTTGAGCCTGGGGTGTAACAGAGATCTGAGTTTCTCCTCTCAGCAGATATTTTACTGAACTGCTGGAATGTTAGTTGAACGTTACTGATTATTAGAAAAAGGGTTCTGGTGTAAAAATTACAGATTCCACCTTTAACAAGTCTGTTTTAGAAAATAGTTCAGCACTTTCTCGAAATGAGTAACTGAAGTAGTCCATAAGTTAGATTTGTGAGGTTTGATTTGCAGTGATGTGGTGTAGTTTGTGCAGTAATACACTCACTAATATGGCAGATGTTTGGAAAATGTCAGAAACATACTCGTGATAAACAGACGAGCAACTCATTTTGATCGGTTATTTAATTTCCATTACAGCGTGTGATTTCAGCAGCTGTGAGCTCACAGCATGGCACCTGTAGAGATGTCAGAATCAGACCGACCGCCCGGGGCTTAATTCTCTCTCCCATTTCAGACTCGAGCATAAGGACACGATCTGCGCCTTAATTGATGCCTTAGCATGTAACCATGACAACTGGTGGAAACTGACTGTCGTCACGGTGATGGAACTCGTGTCAGATTTCTCTCTCCTGTGTCACACTGGCTCACGGTGGCAAAGAATTTCAGCTGCTGCAAGCACATGGTGTGTGTTTATCTTTATTTTACTTTATAGATGTTCATACTGTATATCATCAGTGTCCAGAACAGAGTTTCCAGGGACGTCATGTAGAGACTGATGCAGAGTCTGTGGTGGTGGATTATAGATTGGCTATGGATATACTAAACTGAATATAGATCGGCTAAAATTGAAATTATTTTGCTTAAATTAATTTAAAAATATTTTGAATGATTAAGGCTTTTTGCGAAACATTCACTATTCCTAGCTAGCTTGCATTATCCTACGTGTAGTACATGGGGTGCGTTAGCTAAATAAGGAATAAAACACTTCAGGGTGTGCTGTTAGAGGAAACTAATCAACATCAGGATAGTGTGATGAAGTGGAGTTACTGTTAACACCACGAAGTTTAATCCTTTCCATTAGTGAAATGTTTTCCTCTTTATAACACAGCAATTTGCCAATGCTAACAATTTTATTTATTGCTGTACTTTTTATCCATGTATAGTCACATTTCATATTGTCGAACATCCAAAACAAATTAGTTCAAATTAGTTATCATTTATGTTATTTTATAGCAGCTATAAACAGTCGTTCTCTCACCAGCCTGTCTTTTTTCTCTCTCTTGAAGTTTATAAGACAAAAAAAAAAAGAAAAGAAAAATAACTTATGTTACTGAGAAACCGCAAAGCGCAAACTCCTGTGTCCTGAAGATGTCAGAAACGTTACAGCTTTACCTCTGACTGTTACAAAGCGCTGACACTGGAGACAGAAAACTTCACCACATCAACAGTTAAACCTGTTTTTCATCTATGTGGAGTATCAAGTCCCTGTAAATGAGTTACTACAGAAATGATAACGTATTATCGACAGAGATTGACAGAGCAAGTGAGAAAGAGATCGAGAGAAATAGAAGTACAGAGAGAGAGACAGAGAGAGAGAAAGAGACAGACGGAGAAACAGAGAATGTGAGTGAGAGAGAAAGAGATAGATAGATAGATAGAATCTCTACACACTGTTCCATCATTAATGTGGAGCAGGCTGCACTTTTCACACTCTACCACCAGGGGGAGCTTTTCACTGAAGTTTACTTTGAATTTGCATGAAGCAGTTAACCTGCTATTATTCATTCCTGCTAAAGTCATGCCCGTAATAGTAATTATTTTTTTCACTGCAGAAATGATATTAGTTTAGGCACCCCTGGCCAAATCACATGTTTAGTGTTTAGATTTTGTGAAAAAGAAGTAAGAAGTAAGTAAGTGAAAAGAAGTAAGCTCAAATCCTCTGCAGCAACCTAATAAAAGATCCTGCAAAGATTATTGTTCTTAATGAACTTGTGGAAAAGTTTGGACACCCTACTAAGTCAGTACAACAGCTCGTGAATGCTTCTGTAGCTTTTTGAGTGTTTCTATTCTTTGAATTTTCACCCATTCTTTCTTGCAGAATGTTTGTCTTGCATGCACAGAATGTTTAAGACCTATCAAGAGGTCATTCTTCAGGTCAGACCAGTGTGAGGGCCATTCTAAACGCTTCAGCTTCACCTTCACCTTTCTGCCCAGCATACAGGCAGTTCCACCTGAGAGAGTGTTCATGGTTTTCTGGATCTTGCCTTGACTTCCACAGTTCCCATTAACCGCCATTTATTAATGACATCTAAATGACTTAGCCTTCCTCTGCTTTGTAGACATGAACCCCAGCTTCATTTTCAGATCATCAGTCAGCTGTTGAGAGTTCGCACAGAGTCTGAAGAGTCCGAGAATTTATTACGCTCTGGAATTGTTATTCCTAATGACGAGTCTTAACCTGAGTAACGAGTCCTAATGAGTCAATTAAGGCTTAACAAGTTAATTAAGTTCTATGAAGTGTGTCTAAATTGCACATGCCACAATTACTATTTTATTATTTTTCTATTTTTTAAATTTAACAAATATAAAATAACTGTGCATTAACATTTGAAGAAAAAAGTTATTAATTAATTTTCGCTTCAAAAATTAACTAAATATGTGATTTGACAAGGGGTGCCCAAACTTTTGCATACACCATTATCTTCAAAGTAAAGGAAACTTATGTGATATTTAGATTTAATAGGACAAGACCGCTTCAAGCTTGAATTAAGAAAAAAATATCTAGAAATACGCTCAATAATAATAATAATAATAATAATAATAATAATAAATTTGTTTAAAAACTAAAATATCTATTAGAGAAAAATATTAGTTGAATGGTGTTTTGTGTGTGTGTGTGTGTGTGTGGCCAAAGTCTTTGGAGACTTAACAACAGCAGATCCTACCTGTCCACCCAGGACACAGGGCTTAACACAACAATGAAGGGACAGACAGAGTGGAGGGGTGTGTGTGTGTGTGTGTGTGTGTGTGTGTGTGTGTGTGTGTGTGTGTGTGCGTGTGTGCAGTGGTTTGTTTCGAGCTGTTTCACTGTGGACTCTCAGTAGGAATGTGAAGATGAGAACTGGGAGTGATCTACTCGAAGTAGTCTGACTGTCTAGTCATCAGCTAACAGAAAGATCCGGCTAACGCTAATCCACGCATGTTACATCCTCTCCATTAGAAAGCTCTGAACCTTCTCTCCTTTCAGCCTGTTCGTAAAGATAAAGACGGGTCTTGTAGTTGAGGTTAGCCAGCGTTTGTATCAGCTGTAACACAAATATACATGCTTTATCGGCTCCTTAATAATTAGAGAGATCCAGATCAGACTTTTCCAGTTACATGTAGATTTTTCCCAATATAAAAAAAAAGATATTTGTAGATATTTAACGTGAACTTATTTCTTAGCTCATGTTTAACCCAAAATGTTAATACATGATGTTCAAATAATTTGACTGGCTGTGTGTGTTCATAAATCCTGGCGTTTTAAATGAAAATATAGTCGAAATATGCCATCTTAGCAAGAGAAAATATCATGAATGTGGTCAGATGTATGTAGTACTTCCTGTTATAAGATACAATAAATGAAATATATGATTATTAAACCCATTCCTAGACATTGTTACTCATTTCCGGCTTGAAAAAGTCGTGTTCTATTGGAGATCAGCATTAATTTCTAGAAAGAAGCAAAATTATCTGCCAGTAGAATAAGAAAATTGAAAGCTTATAATCTTATAACAGGAAATACTAGATCAATCTGACTATTTTGACTTGCTGAGATGACATTTGTTGCAGTAAAATTTGATTATGTAAGAAATTAAACACTTTGGGGGTGTGTTGTTATAGGAAAATAATCAGCGACGGGGTGATGTGATGAAGCAGAGTCACTGTTACCTCTCGGAAGTGTTTTATTCCTCTCACACCACAGCGATTGGCCAACAGTTACATAATTTTTTCTCTGTATTAAAGAATGACACTTGGTATTTTTTGTGCATTTATAGTTACGTTAATGTCCAACATGTATTATTCTACATAAGTTATTATGATAAATTAAAACGTTCAGGTTTATTTTAACATTTCTTTTTTTGTCTCTGATTAATGTTCACGTTTACATCATGCTTATTGTCAGAACCTGAACATATCGACATCAGTACCAGCACTGAAGAAGCTCTGAACTTAAGAACGGTTTTAGGGAATAAAGTTTGCTGTTTAACCTTTAAAGTGACATTCCTCACTCTGCACACCTTTTCTATTTTCTAAATGTCATCTCAGCAAGTCAAAATAGTCAAATTGATCTAGTATTTCCTGTTATAAGATTATAAGCTTTCAATTTTCTTATTCTACTGGCAGATAATTTTGTTTCTTTCTAGAAATTAATGCTGATCTCCAATAGAACACGACTTTTTCAAGCCAGAAATGAGTACACTGTTCAGAGTTACTGAATAATATACTTTAAGAAGATAACTGAATAATAAACTGAGAGGTTTTTATTATTATTATTATTATTATTATTTTACAGTGTTACAGCCTAGAGAACTCTGCCATGTGATCCTACACCTTAGAGAAGAACCAGTGATGGATAAACAGTGAACATTCAACACTGTGTGTGTTTTTAAGGTGTTTCCTAAGCTGCTGTGGGTTAAGTGCAGTAGCAGGAGTGTGTGCGTGTGTGTGTGTGTGTGTGTGTGTGTGAGATAGAGGAACAAGGCAGTGAGTGACCGACTCTATGAAACTCTTTTCTCTCTGACCTTTTCTGCTTTAATGAAATTTCACGAAGATAAAGATTAGAGTTGTGTGTGTGTGTGTGTGTGTGTGTGTGTGTGTGTGAGATAGTGATAGACTGCATGTTTTGTGTTTGCGCACACGTGTGTGCGTCTCTCTCTCTCTGTCTCTCACTCTCTCTCTGTCTCTCTCTGTAATAAAGGACTGAATAGTCTCTGAAGGTCTGTATGTCTTTCTCAGTCTGTCTCTCTGTCTGTGTCTCTGTGTCTCTTTCTTACTCTTTCTCACTCTACCTCTCCCTCACTGTCTCTCTGTCTCACGATAAGGAAATCCTGAATGATCTCTGAAGGTCTGTATGTCTCTCTCTCTCTCTCTCTCTCTCTCTCTCTCTCTCTCTCTCTCTCTCTAATTAAGTACTGAATGATCTGTGAAGGTCTCTCTCTCTCTCTCTCTCTCTCTCTAATTAAGTACTGAATGATCTGTGAAGGTCTCTCTCTCTCTCTCTCTCTCTCTCTCTCTCTCTCTCTCTCTCTCTCTGTCACTCTCTCACTCTAATTAAGTACTGAGTGATCTGTGAAGGTCTGTGTGTCTCTCAGCACCCTCTAATGCCCAAACCCCTGGAGAGCGCCAACGGTCTCATTAAAGAGGTGAAATCCGTCACTGATCTCTCAGACGCCTCCAAGCACGAGCTGAAGGAACTCTGATACACCTGTTCATTACAATCATATCTACACATCTGACTTTCCTTAGTGCTGAGCTAAAAATAAATACACAGACATCGCCCCAGAATCAGCAGACTCTCTTTTCCTCTCTCTCTCTCTCTCTCTCTCTCTCTCTCTCCACAAGGTAATAAGCCAAACACAAACAAACAAACAAACAAACAAACGCAGCTTGTCATGTTACCGATAAACCCCGAAGTATAAACTCCTCTCTCCCGAAGATGTCAACTTAAAATTACAGCTTTACCTCAGACTGTTACAAAGCACTGACACTGGAGACTCCTTCCATAAATATAAATATCTCCTCATAAAAACATCAACATATTAAAGATTACATGTGTTTCTTTGTTAAATAACAACACTTTAATCCATTTATAATTAATTTTAGATTATGTAGAGCATCCCTGTGATCGTTCCAGTGAATGATTTATAACTGCTTTAACACAAAACAGGAACTAAGCTGTTTTGCTGATGTTTCTCAACATTAAACAGATAAAAAGTACAGTGTGTTCTTCAGTGAATAAAACACTGTAATTGAACACTACAGGACATGAAGTTATAGGAAAATAATAAACTTTAGGATGGTAACAGTAACTCCACTTCATCACACCACACCACCATTGATCGCTTTCCTGTAACAGCATGCCCCTGAGTTGTTTATTCCTTCCTTAGAAAGAGTAGAAAGGGATGAAGGAGTAGAGATGAAGGAGTAGAGGTAATTAGAGTTTCAGTAGGAGAAGCGTACTAATAGAAGGAGAAGCTGTGGTAGGAGTTATACTGTATCATGTTGCAATATATTATATTATATTATAAATAAATTATTTATTCAACAATAATTCATGTGTACTTCATGTGCACTTCTTATATACAGAAGAAAATTAGCCTTTAAATATATATATATATATAAAATGTAAATTGAACTCCAGAAGAGGTTTTTTTACATCACTGATGGACAGGAAGAAGTTCCTGCTGACAGACAGAACTTCACGAGCTGAAAGAAGCTCCTTGTGTGTTCACGGTGGTGAGTTTGCCTCGTTTCTGAGCCCTTGCGAATCTGCGTCACTCTGAGCTTCGTTTCATCCAAGAAAATATGATTGGTGATTGTGTATATCAGTTTTTATGAAGTTCTTACAATGAAATGGCAGAACATTTTGTTTAAGAGCAAACAGTTTGAAATTTATTTAGATTTTATCTACAGACTCATTTACATCATTCCAAAATTCAATAAATTCTACATTATTAACTTTGAGAGATTGCTAATGAATAGTTCACTCTTAGAAAATTGAAAGCTGTTATTTGGTCATCCCTCTAGAGGAACCCTTAAAGGTTCTACGTAGAACCCTATGATAGTGTGTTGACCAATCAGAACAATTTTCTTTGGAAATTATTTATTCAAGATAACTAAGAACCCCTGAAGAAAGTAAGAACTCTTAATTATCCAATAAACACTTGAACCCTTGAAGAAACCTTTTTAGTTAAGCCAGTTTAGCTAAAGGTTAAATACCTGACAGGTTCTATGTATGAAGAAGAAAATAATGACCAATAATTTGGAGTTTATATACATACAGTCTTCGAATGAAAGGATTGTGTAAGATTTCTTATCTTCCAGAATAAGATTTCTGAAAGGAAACCACTTTGGGGTAGGGTTCTCTATGAACAACTTTGATAATCTTATTTCTGTATCCTGATGTTCTGCATTAAATGTAACTTTTATTTAATTATTTACTGTTGTTAACATCTTTTAAACCTAAATCTTATTAGATAAAGTTGATAAAACATTTTTACAAAATAAGATTGATACGATCTGAAGAATTGAAATGAAATGATTGCTTTTCACTACGATTTCTGATGCTCAAATTTATTTAAGATTTTTTAAACAGCAGCGAAACTTTAAAAATTGCAGCAATACTCATTATACTAATTTATAATTACCAATATGTAGTCCTGTAAAAATCTATTTTTTTTTAATACAACACCATGTGCAGTTACTGTAAACAAACATTACAGTAAGAATGCTGTAATGGATCTTCAACTGCATTTCCGTGTGTTTCGGGTGTGAGCCATGCACTACTGTGTGGCCTCACAGGACTAAAATTCGAGAGCTGTGCTTAAAGAGCTTTGTTAGCCTGAAGGCCACCAGCCCACACACACACACACACACACACACACACACACACACACACGTGCATACTGAGCCACTCTTAATCAGCCAGCCGTCTGAGCCAGCGAACAATGCAGGAATCCCAGTTTTAACCCCCGGACTGGAGGAATAAAAATCTCCACACCTCCCCACTCTGCTTCATCACCTAGTATCATGAAGTGTGTCTAAAAACTCTGACCTTTAATGGCATTAACACAGCAAGGGTCAAAATTCTGAATTCACTAACAACCACTGTTTTTAAGTGTGTGGCCAGTTATTAGTGCCTAGATGGGTATACCTAATAAAATGGCAAACCTGTGCATATACTGTAGTACTGTAGTGTCTATAGAAAAGCCAACGCTGTAATGCAGTCTACGTTTAATTTGATTAATTCGATTTTCTATAACAGCAGCTCTGACAGTAGTGCAGGTTTATATTAATATGCTCATTGTAACACATTATCGTTTCTATAGTAACAGCTCATTCACAGGGACTTGTACAGAAGATGCTCCACGTTTAAGGATTAGAAACGTGTGTAATCATTGATATGGTGAAGTTTTCTGTAAGGAGACGTTTATTTTAATGTGAAAGGAAGGAGTCTCCAGTGTCAGCGCTTTGTAACAGTCAGGGGTAAAGCTGTAATTTTACACTTTTAGTGGTTTCTCAGGTGATCCAGGTGATTAAAATATTAAATCTTTTGAAGTGTTTCTTTAAGGCATTAACCCTTTTAACTCTTGGGTTATTATTACGTTATTCATATTTATGTTCAGATCATGTTTTTCAGTAACTACAGAGAAGTCAGTAGGAAAGGTGAGTATGTTCCCCTGGACCTGTGTGTGTTAGTCAGGTTCTGGAGTTTTAGAGATTTTAAGGCACAGAGTTGTTAGGAGAAGGTGAGTAGAAGAATGTGGATATTGTGGGTGGTGTTTAGGATGGTGCAGATGGTTTGGTAGTGTTTAGGATGGTGTGGTGGTGTTTAGGATGGTGCAGATGTTGTGATGGTGTTCAGGATGGTGCAGTGGTGTTCAGGATGATGAGGTGGTGTTCAGGATGGTGCAGATAGTGGGGTTGGTGTGTGGTGTTCAGGATGGTGTGGATGGTGTTCAGGATGGTGTGGATGGTGCAAATGGTGTGTTTGCTGCGGAGTAGTTCAGGATGGTGCAGATGGTGTATTTGCTGCGGAGTAGTTCAGGATGGGGCAGATTGTGTGGTTGGTGTTTGGTTTTCAGGATGGTGTCTGGTGTTCAGGATGTGTAGTTGGTGTGGTGGTGTTCAGGATGATGAGGTGGTGTTCAGGATGGTGCAGATGGTGTGGTTGGTGTTTGGTGTTCAGGATGGTGCCTGGTGTTCAGGATGTGTAGTTGGTGTGGTGGTGCTCAGGATGATGAGGTGGTGCTCAGGATGGTGCAGATGGTGTGGTTGGTGTTTGGTGCTCAGGATGGTACGGATGGTGGTGTTTAGGATGGTTCCTGGTGTTCAGGATGTGCAGTTGGTGTAGTGGTGCTCAAGATGATGAGGTGGTGTTCAGGATGGTGCCTGGTGTTCAGGATGGTGCTGATGGTGTTTAGGATGGTGTGGGTAGTGTGGTTGATGTTTAGTGTTCAGGATGGTGCAGTGGGTGTGGTGGTGTTCAGGATGGTGCCGATGGTGTATTTGCTGCGGAGTAGTTCAGGATGGGGCAGATTGTGTGGTTGGTGTTTGGTTTTCAGGATGGTGTCTGGTGTTCAGGAGGTGCAGTTGGTGTGATGGTGTTCAGGATGATGAGGTGGTGTTCAGGATGGTGCAGATGGTGTGGTTGGTGTTTGGTGCTCAGGATGGTACGGATGGTGGTGTTTAGGATGGTTCCTGGTGTTCAGGATGTGCAGTTGGTGTGGTGGTGCTCAAGATGATGAGGTGGTGTTCAGGATAGTGCCTGGTGTTCAGGATGGTGCTGATGGTGTTTAGGATGGTGTGGATAGTGTGGTTGATGTTTAGTGTTCAGGATGGTGCAGTTGGTGTGGTGGTGTTCAGGATGATGAGGTGGTGTTCAGGATGGTGCAGTTGGTGTGGTGGTGTTCAGGATGGTGCTGATGGTGTTTAGGATGGTGCTGATAGTGTGGTTGATGTTTAGTGTTCAGGATGGTGCAGTTGGTGTGGTGGTGTTCAGGATGGTGCCGATGGTGTTTAGGATGGTGTGGATAGTGTGGTTGATGTTTAGTGTTCAGGATGGTGCAGTGGGTGTGGTGGTGTTCAGGATGACGAGGTGGTGTTCAGGATGGTGCAGTTGGTGTGGTGGTGTTCAGAATGATGAGGTGGTGTTCAGGATGGTGCAGTGGGTGTGGTGGTGTTGAGGATGGTGCTGATGGTGTTTAGGATGGTGCTGATAGTGTGGGTGATGTTTAGTGTTCAGGATGGTGCAGTGGGTGTGGTGGTGTTCGGGATGGTGCAGTGGGTGTGGTGGTGTTCAGGATGGCGCAGTGGGTGTGGTGGTGTTTAGGATGGTGCAGTGGGTGTGGTGGTGTTCGGGATGGTGCAGTGGGTGTGGTGGTGTTTAGGATGGCGTGGATGGCGCGGTGGCGTTCAGGAGGCTGTTTTAGGGTGGTGCGGATAGTGTGGTGGTGTTCAGGATGGAGGAAGTGTGAATGTAAAAGCAGGCCTCGAGTCTCTGATTTGCCAATCATTATGAGCTTAAAGACAACATCGTACTTACAAATGACTTTCAACAGACAAATTGTGTGAACGCTAGAGATTGTGTGTGTGTGTGTGTGTGTGTGTGTGCGCGTCTGTGCATGTGTGTGTGAAGCATGAGGATGTAAAACTGACAACTGAGAAATGTGTAGTTCAGGATAAAATGCAAGCTCTGCAGTGTGTAAGATCTAAATGTGTGTGTGTGTGTAGGTTCTTATCAGAGTACTCTGCAAAATTCTTGTGTATGTGTGGTTGTATAAGAGTTACATGTGTGTGTGTGTGTGTGTGTGTGTATGTGTGTGTGTGTGTGTGTGTGTGTGTGTGTGTGTGTGTGTGAGAACCACATTGAGTTGCTTTACTGAAGCAGTGTAGCGTGCAGGGCTGCAGTGAGCCGGTCTGAGAGAGTCCCACTAGCCACTAATCCCCCGGTTTTCAGGAGCCCTGGCCCGTACTTGATGAGCTTGGGCAAGAAAAGAGGGAACTCTCTCTCTCCCTCGGTCTCTCTCTCTCTCCCTCACTTGCATGCTTTCATTCTCTCTCTCTTTTTCTCATGGTCCTCCAAAACACGCCTGGAGCCAGTGTGCGAATGAGTGGACACTAAGTGTGTGTTCAGCAACTTGCTTTCTGTCTCTCTTTCTCTTGTCCTCTCTTTGGAACCCTCGCTGTTACTCTTTTTCTTTCTTTCTTTCTTTCTTTCTTTCTTTCTGTTTTATTTATTTGTTTATTTTTCTGCATTCTCTGAGTGAAAACAAGTCTTTCTTACTTGTCCTGAAAATACACTCTTCTTTCTTTCTTTCTTTCTTTCTTTCTTTCTCTCTCTCTCTATGCATTCTCCAAAAGCAAACATCTAGTCTATCTTACTTTTACTGAGGATACACTCTTTTTATATTTCTTTCTTTACCATTTGTTTCTTTACTGTTTGAGTATATATTTGTTTTTTTTGGTTCTTTCTTTCATTCTTTTCTTCCCACCGCACCACTCTCATCTTTCTTTCTGTCTTTCTTTTTCTGCATTCTCTGAAAGAAAACATCTTGCCTTTCTTGCTTGTCCTGAATATCTATTTTCTATTTATTTCTTTTCTTAAGTATTCCCTTTTATTGGCTCTTTTCTTTCTTTCTTTTTGTTTGTTTTTTTCTTTCCTTCATTCCTTCCTTCCCTCCAGTTTTTGTTTCTTTCCATATTTCTTCCCTTTCCTTTATCCAACAATATTTTAGTTAGGGGTGTGTGTTTGTGTGTGTGTGTGTTTGTGTGTGTTTGTGTGTGTGTGTGTGTGTGTGTTGCCATTGTAACATACGAATGACCAAAACAGTCTAAGGTCATTAAGTTCAAATATAAATACCAAATTTCTGAAGTGTGGTGTGTAAGTACAAACTCTCAAACTCACAATAAAATGTGTCAATGTTCTGACAGAATTCTGAGAGTGCTGTAGATTTCGTACAGATGAAGTTGAGAGTATAGCTGTAAGTAACGTATTACACAGATTACCACCAGTCCTCAAGCCCTGGGGGCTTTTTTTTTGGGGGGGGGGTTAGGGGTGTAGGGGGTAGGTGCAGTTTCCTGGCTGTGGCTTGTGTTTGTCCCGCCTGACCTGGCAGCTCATGGGGCAGATCCTGCTCAGATAGCGAGCCTCCCTGATCCCACGCCTGTCTGAAAGTGTTAGCTGTTAGCTGTGAGTGGCTCACTGGACTTAATGCTTCTGGGCTGGGGGGGCTCCGGGGGCTTTGTGTGGAAGTAGACATGTTGGGAAGTGGCAGGCAGGTTATGGGTTATGACTCTGGTTTGATTCATCGTGCCGTTTCTTTCACAGCGGTGAGAGAGAAAGGCTGGATGCTGAGTCTTGTTGGTTTAACCTTTGCTTTGAACATGTACACTGCTGTCTGTGCGCCCACAGCCCACCTCCGCCCACCTCTGCCCATTTCCGCCCACCTCAAACTGTCTCTTTTTTTTTTTTTTACCAACTTGTAGTAGTCATGTCACTTAGTTTATTATAAATTATTCATTTATCATAAAACATTTGGTCTGCGTAAAATAGATATCTTTCTGGTTTCTCAGATATGTGAAAAGCTGCATTTTTGTCTTATTAATTTCAAGACAGAGACAAAAAGTAGCTGCTGTAATGTAAATGAGAACAGGAACTAACTTGTAATTGATCTTCCACAACATTAAATGTAACTTTAAACAGATAAAAAGTATGACTTCTCGTTCTTTAATGAGTAAAAAATGTAACTGTTTGCAGATCACTCTGGTATAAGAGGAATAAAACACTTCAGTACATGCTGTTATGGGAAATTAATCAACTTTGGGGTGGTAATAGTAATTCCCCCTTTGCTTTGGCTTCATCACACCACCCCATCGTTGATTATTTCTCTATAACCGTACACCCTGTCGTTTTTTTCCTTACTTATTAACGGAATGACTTGGCAAAAAGAATCTAATTCACACAATTTTCTTAGAACATCCTTCAAATCCTCAAAGCCACACTTCTCCACAAACTCCACTGTACCACTCTGTCATGTCATGTTAAGATTCTGTGCATCTTAGAGAGATGCTGTATAAATATTCTCTCTTGATGCTATTCCTACTAAGCTCTTCAAAGATGTACTAGAGATCTTTGTTTCCCTTAGTGTCCTTTCTATCATCAATAGCTGCTTAGAAAATAGTACTGTCCCAGTGCTTAAAAAACCAAATCTTGATCCTACTGATCTCAGAAATTACAGACCTATCTCAGAATTTCCATTTCTATCAAAAGCACTGGAGAAGGTTGTATTATCTCAGCTTTTCCCCTTACTTAGTTTGTTACAATATCTTGGACCCCTTTCAAAGGGGTTTAGAGCTAAACACAGTACAGGGCCCTAATAAAAGTAGTGAATGATCTTTTATTAGCTGTAGATTCTGGAAACCGTGCCATCCTTGTACTGTTGGACTTAAGCGTGCTTTTGACACCACTGACCAACATACCCTCCTAAATAGATCAGACTGCACTAGACTGGTTTCTGTCATATCTAACAACCAGGAGTTTCTCAGTGGAAACTGGAGAGCTCTCATTGACCACAGTTCCCATCACCTGTGGATGATATGAGGCTCCATTCTGAGTCTGATTTTATTTTCTTTATACTTGCTCCGTCTTCGCTCCATTTTTGAGCATCACAAGGTTTCCTACCACTGTTACGTGGACGATACCCAGCTTTACCTCCCGTTAAAATCTGGTATAAATTCCTTGACTCCTCTTTTAGACTGTCTGAGGGACATTAAAGGCTGGATGGATGAAAACTTCCTGCAGTTAAATGTGAAAAAGACTGAAGTAATCCTCTTCACATCTGTTGGATAGCTGTAGCTGTAGTCTAGGCCCCCTACAAGCCAAAAACGTTTCTCAAGTTCAAAGATCTTGAGACTGTTATCCATGCTTTTATTTCATCAAGGCTTGATTATTGCAATGTCCTATACGCTGGAGTATACGCTTACCTTTTCTCTCAGGCTTATCTATAATTTGCCCTGGTTTTTTTTGCCACTGTTTAGCTGCTTATTTTCTGGTCTTAGTCATATCTGGTTTGTTTTCTTATAGTAATTATTTGCTTATATATTTATTTTCATTCTTAACTCTATTTTATGTTACCATTTCAATGTATGTTTTTCCTGTTATGCCTGATGTGCTGCACTTTGGTCAGCACTTGTCTTGTTTTAAATGTGCTATATAAATAAATTTGATTTGACTTGAAATGAGACTACATGTGAGTAAGGAGAAAAAAAATGTAAATTGTAAATTATTTCTGCTAAAATACCCCTTTAAATGATAAAGAATAAATGGTGCAATGACACTAGATTATAAACACACCTCCCATTCGAGTATCAATCTAAAAGAAGAATTGGTCGTATTTACTTTTCTGGCTGTGAAGCTTTGACAGCTCAATTGCTGTTTTTAGAAGGTTGTTATTATTTTTCAATTGGTGGATTGAAAGTCGGGTTCGGCGGTCGGTTATAACCTCTCTCAGTGTTGTTTCTAGCCGGGATCCACAGCTGCAGCCAGAACAAACTACAAGATACGGAGTGTGTGAGGGAGAGAGTGGTAGAGAAAGTGATGAAAGATAGACATTGCAATGTTTCCTAGCTATTTTACACAGATTTTATCTAATATCTAATATCTGTGTCCATTCTTTAGGTTTGAAAAGAGCCTTTAACTTCACTCTCTGTCTAATGTCAGAAAACATGTTTGCAGTATTATTTCATTGTTTTTTTTTGTTTGTTTTTTTTTAAATAAGCCATATTTCTTTTCACTGTGTGGACAGGCGTTCTCTGTAGGTATGGCACTGTGTTTGCACTGCAGAATGGCCAAGACCACAATCTTCTTCTTAAACTGTTTCCTTCTCCAATCATCTCCTTTTAATCCTATAATTTTGACCGGCCCTGTTCAGTGGAAGTCTGGGCTTCACGGCCCCGAGCCATTCAGACCCAAGGCCTTATCTAAAGTCAAGATCTCAGGTAAGATGTATATTCTGCATGCTCGCTGCCTATTAATGACCAGTGCAGAAAGTTCACTAAAATCTCTGTAGATTTTCTAGTGTAGCTCTGAGATGCAATTTCTGTTCCTGGTTTTTCTGGTTAAAAATAATAAGCTAGCTCATATGAGTTTTTTTAAGTACAGATATTTGGCTATCATTAATTTTTTGGACCAAATTTACACATTATTATTTGGTGGAAGATTTACATTTAGAAAGGGGAAAAAAAGCTGTTTATTGTACGTATTTACAGTAAGTGGATAATATAATATTAGTAGTTCTTAGTAGTATAATTAATCACTGTTTTAGTTATTAATTACTTAAAGTTATTAATTTAAAAAAAGGGGTTTTCAAGGGTTCTTTGCATAGTTAAGAGTTCTCAGCTTCCTAGAGTGGTTCTGCTTTCCCAGAGGAACAAACTGAAGAATGCTTAAGAGCTGTAAATTAGTTATTAATAGTTATTAGCTGTCATTATATTGGCTTTAGGTTATTAAATAAATAGCTTATTAGTTTATATTAAAGTTATTTGGGGGAGTTTGGTCTGGATGTCAAACCTGCACAGGGTGACAAACAAGACCAAATATAATAAATATATTAATAGATTAATAAACCCCTAAAATAATCAGGATAAATACCAACACATCCCCATGCCACTGCAGAGAGGAGTAGCTCGTGCGCTGGACAGGTCGTGACGTCACTCCTCCCACCTTATAAAGTCCCACACCTGGCGAAACAAAAGCCCGACCCACGCGCACAGAGAGCGCAGAGGCAGTAAAGAGCATCTCCGTCTTAAATCTGCATCATAAAACTCCTCTTTTATGAATCTGGCCAGTTTCTCCTACTTCTCGTGCAGCATGTCACCGGCCGAGTCGCAGCCCACGAGCCCGGCGGCGGCGGCAGCTGTGTCTCCGCAGGTCAGCTTGGACTCACCGTCACTGATCCATCATCATCATCATCATCTTCATCATCATCATCATCAATCAGGAGCTAAAGACGCTGTTCCTGTGAAACCGGAGCCGCGAGAAGGCAGCCCCCGGGCGGAGCTGGAGGAAGTGGTTTCTGTGGGTCAACCTGCCGGCGGCCGGAGGAGGAAGAGGCCCGTGCAGCGCGGGAAACCTCCGTACAGCTACATCGCACTCATAGCCATGGCCATCGCCAACTCACCGGAGAGGAAGCTCACGCTGGGCGGCATTTACCGCTTCATCACGGAGCGCTTTCCGTTCTACCGCGAGAACTCGCGCAAGTGGCAGAACTCCATCCGGCACAACCTGACGCTCAACGACTGCTTCGTGAAGATCCCACGGGAGCCCGGGAGGCCCGGCAAGGGCAACTACTGGACGCTCGACCCCGCCGCTGAGGACATGTTCGACAACGGCAGCTTTCTGCGCCGGAGGAAGCGCTTTAAGCGCTCGGACGTCAGCACGTATCCGGCGTACGCTCAGAGCGCGGGCGCGTTCGCGTTCACCCCGAGCCCCGCGGCGCGGCAGCCGTATCCCAACGCCTTGTACCCGGCCGTGACCTCGGGCTACAGCGGCTCTCCGTTACCCGGCTCTCCTCACGGGGCCGTGCTGCATCCCTATCAGCCGTCGGCGGGGGTCGCTCACGCGCACCTTCAAGGACAAGGCCGGATGTTCAGCATCGACAATATCATCAGCCAGCAGTCCATCGCGCCCAGCGGCCCCGGAGCCGAACTTCACATCGGGCTCGGTTCCGGAGATCTGACCTCGATGAGCGCGAGCTGCTCGGTGTTACCCGCCACTGACCCAACCGGCTTCCAGACTCAGTCTCTTAACCACACGAATTTGCTGAGCCGCAACAGCGGCTCCATGGCGCCTGCTTTCTCATCCTCAGCCTCTCCTCCGCACCTGACCTCTGCGACGCCGCCCGGTTTCTCTCCCGGTGCCTACTGCACCGGAAGCAGGATGTCGCGGCCCGGCTCGTGCGCAGAGCACACTGAACAGCTTCTGGGACTCACGGGAACGAATCTGAACTCGTACAACAATTCATATGTGCGCCAAGCAAACTTCGCATCCGGGCTCGAGCGCTACATGTGATGCACAGATCCTCCACACGTCACGAGACAGAATTAATATATTATATTAATGTCTGTAAAAGTTATAAACAAAAACCAGGATTTTATATGACCATCAAACCACATAATGTCATGACCTCTGATGTGCAAACATACAATCTGTATATATTTCATCTTGACATATTGCAGTCTAAATATGTATTAAAAAAATATGTCTATTTTTAGGCCCATTTTTCTAAAACTGGATGCTGAAAAATAAAACATTGGGGATCTTAGGATGAGTGAATATTGATCAAATTAAATAACACATTTAACATTATAAACTAGTCTAAATAATACTGAAGTGTACTTTTCCTTGGTACTGGTACCCTCAAGAGTACCTCTTTTATACCTTTAATGTTTATCTGTAACCTGGAAAAGTGGATATAATGTACCTTTAAAATGATTAAGGTACATAAATGATTTTTTTAAGTGAAGCTTTAAAAGCAGGCACCTTTCTGGGGAAAAGATGCACACTAAAGGTACAGAAGGAGTACCCTTGAGGGTACCATCCCAGCAATAAGGAGAGGTACGGTTTAGTACCCTTATTATCTAAGAGTGTGGTTGCTTTCCCTTTGTGTGCTTATACATGTTATTAGCAGTGTATGCTAATTTCTGTCATAGCTCTACTGACTGACCAAACTTGCCCTCAGATTTATACTTTAATCCTCTAAATTTTCTGACCTCAAATCAGTCAGTCAACTTCACTGTTTCAAAAAACATTCAAATATTAATTTTTGGTGTAGTAGCCAAATCCTCTCAAAAGCTAGCATGAGCAAGTCTTGCTAGTCAGACTCTAATATTTCTTTAGTATTTATACACAGGTTGTATGCTACTTAATGTTTTATTGGCTTTAATTAAAAAAAAAAAATCTACACTTTTTTTTTTAACAATAGCTAATTTTGGTGTCTAGCCTGCTAAGCTAATAAACCCCTGCAACCTATGTCTGATTTGTGCTGCATTTGGACTGTAACACACACCACTGATTAAAGTGTGTATGTTTGTCTACTTTATTTTGAAGCATAAGATGTAAATAGTAAGTAATAAACGGTTTTTGTAAAGCCTTCTGTTTTTTTCTTCTGCTGTGTTCATGGAGGATGTTTTCCAGATTCTCCTGTCGCTTATCATCATCATCATCATCATCATCATCATTATTATTATTATTAGTAGTAGTAGTAGTAGTAGTAGTAGTAGTAGTAGTATAGGAGGAGGAGGAAGAAGAGTTCACTTGCAAAGTCAAAATTAAATTCAATTAATTTAAGTCATAAAGATTATTTAAATATAAAATGATTTGTTAGTCTTTCTGTTCTTTAACTATATTGCATTATTACATTTTATCCATTCGGTATAAAACACATTTAACATTATAAACTAGTCTATATAATACTGAAGTGTACTTTTCCTTGGCACTGGTACCCTCAAGAGTACCTCTTTTATACCTTTAATGTTTATCTGTAACCTGGAAATGTGGATATAATGTACCTTTAAAATGATTAAGGTACATAAATGTTTTTTTTAAGTGAGACTTTAAAAGCAGGCACCTTTCTGGGGAAAAGATGCACACTGAAGGTACAGAAGGAGTACCCTTGAGGGTACCATCCCAGCAATCCAATCTGAGTCTGACCAGCACACACAGCACACACAGCACACACAGCACACACAGGCTGAGCTGGACAAACCGGTGGACCATCTTCACCAGCTGGTGGATTTTCTAATGACCTTACTGGGGTTATTTTATTTAAGAATATTTTGTTCATGATGTAGCCTTTGGCACCTGGTCATTCATTCATTCATTTATTTATTTATTTGATAGCCTTAACCACTGAACCATGACAAAACATTGCATGATTGCATAAAAATATGCATAAAAATGCATAAAAATTAGCATAAAATAGCATAGTAATCAATGTAGATTACACAATTAATTAGTTTAAGGATGTAAATGTATCCTATCCTCAGTGAGACTTTTGGATTATGATACTAAGAAACCTTGTATCTTGAGATTTTGTACATAAAACAGAAAGCAGAGAGTTTTTTCAGTTTAGACTTTATTATGAAGCAGCTTATATGTGATCTCTTCAGCTTGTTGCTATAAATGTATTAGTTTTAGATTAATCTTATGTTTAATATGATCTGATTAATATGATGAAACTAATTATTTACACCGACAAATGATAACTTTACTGCTAATAGAATAAGGGGCAAAAGTCTCACAATAAATGCTCTAATAACTAAAGGCAATTTCTTTTAGTTTAGTGAAAGTTAGAAAGAGTTCAGGTTTGACCAGGTAAATAAAAACCCTTGTCAGATTTGTTGAAATCGAATAAAAATAATTCACACCGTTTCACTCCATCCAGTTGTTCTTGCTCATTAAAGAAATGCACACATCTTAAAGAGTCAATAATAAATTAAATAAATTAATTTACTTCATGTGCATCAGTGGCCACTGAACCTGCTCCTGGAGAGCTACTTACCTGCATAATTCAGTCCCAGTCCAAATCTAACACACCTGAGCCAACTAATCACGTGGACTGATCACGTGGATAAGACGTATTCAGTCAGGGTTGAAGTGAAGGAAGGAAGATCTCCAGAAGGAGGAGGAGGAGGAGGAGGAGGAGGAGGGTTGGTGACCACTTGAATTTGAAATTTTAAAAACCTCTCATGTCGCCTTCAAACCTACTGAAAAGTCTGTTCTGCATACCATCTTCAGAGTTTCTAGATCAGTAAATACTTTTTAATGTAAGATTTTTTTTAAATCGAAAACTCAAGGTTGTCAATTTGACACGCAGGTCATGACAACAGTCATGACGACGGTGGAAAGTTTTAAATGGACCACGTTAAGGTTGTAGGACAGAGTTATTAGGGGAGAGCGGTGTCAGTTGTTACACTAGTGAAAGCTTCAATCAGCAGCATGTTACAGTGGTGAGATCCTCTGCGCATGCTCAGTAGCATCACCTGACTTAATCACAGCTCTGGACAATGTATCATCAGAAGTCAGAATCTGAGGTATGAACGTAATTTTCCTCTTCTGGAATACATTTGTGTTTGCTTTGTATCAGGTGAAAATGAAATAGTGTTGATTTACTGTCTGGTGAGATTGATAGTTGATAATGCTAAGCTGGTTAGCTAGCATATCAGATATGAAGATGTCAGTGTGTGTGTGTGTGTGTGTGTGTGTGTGTGTGTGTGTGTGTGTGTGAGAGACAGTGACAGTCTTAACAGTGTTACAAATACACATATTTAAGATTTTTAACAAAACACAAAAGAGATTTCACTTACTTGAAAAATAGTTTCCTTCCTGGCACAAAGATTAAACTCAAAGACCCGAGCATCACATCTGTCCTTCATTCTGATGCATCATGCGCTGCCTAGTGTTTATGCACACATCATGACAGCGTTTTAGCAAAGAAAGTGCTTCATCTGGACCAAACACTGCACAGCTACATAGTTCTTTACTGCATGTTTAAATAATTAGCAAAATATATCTCACAGACTTATGAATTAAGTCTCCATCATTTTCGGTTGTTTAGTTTTATATATCCTCTGATATTAACGTGAAACTAGTATTTATTGATTGATTGATTGATTTGTACTTTTCCTTGGGGTGGTTCTCTCAAGACTACACCTTTTGTATCTTTAGTTCACAGACAAATGTATGTCGTGTCAAAACCTGGAACTACCCTGCGTTCACACTTGTGAGTGACAAATCGCTCATGTCACTTATAGTTTGTCACTTAAAGGTGTGAAGCGAGCACTACTGTTGTCGCTAGTGGGCGTGTACCATCCGTCCAGCGCTTTTACCTCCGTTTAGAAAGGGTAGTAGCCAAAACTTATAGCCTACAGTACATGATTTACTACAGTATACAGTTTATTTTTCTATTCAAATAGTTTAATAAAATGGAAAATTTGTTGTTTGATGTATGTTATGTGCCAGGCTTTGTGCGAGCTTTAGCAGATTAGCAGAGCAAGCTACCTGTACTAGTTAAGTACACTCCCTAAGAGGCACCACCATATACCTATATATTTATATAGCTTCTTCTAACTAGTTAAATGCAAATTAAAACTCAAAAATCATACTGATAAGTGTTAAAATTGCTTACTTGATTTACATCTTTTGTGCCTGGCTTTGTATTATCTATCAGCACATTAGCAGCACAAGCTAAGTTGTACCAGTTACAAACATTTTGCAGAGACACCACCAATCTCTGCTACTTCTTTCTGAACTTTATTTTTCTCCATAATGTCTCTATACACATTTAATGAGAGGTCATATATGACACGATAACACAAAACCACGGTTATAATTTTTTCTTCCATTTTTTTTGAGTCAAGCCGTGCGTAGGAACAAATTGCGTTTAGGAACTGAAGTTCTGAGTGGGGAAATGAAGGCACTGTAAGATTAATCCGAAGAAACAATCAAGCGAATTGTTTGTGGCTTCACGGTGTACTCCACAAATAGACTAGCACAAGTTCCCAACCTTGGTCCTGGAGAAACCCGTGTCCTTCTCTAACACACCTGGTTCAACTAATCAGCTCATTAACATCCCTATCAAGTCTGTTAGATCAGGAACCACTAACACATGCAGGACAGAGAGTTCTCCAGGACCAGGGTTGGGAACCTGTGGTCTACAGGACCACATCTGTGTATCTTAACACACCTTTGTCACCTTTATGGAGAGATTCTCACCAAGGCCATGTTGGCAGTAAAGGTGTGACATCATGTGGACACTCCAGTAACGGGTGTGTGGGGTGAATTCAGATAGATTGGGACACTTTTTGAATTTCCAAATTGTCCAAGTTTTTTTTTTTTTGCCATAAATAAAACAAATACCACATTTCTGAAATCTCCAAGGTGTTCAGTATCTGCATATGAATGAAAAGTGCTTATATCATGAGTTACTCTTTTCTCAAGACTGACGGAAAGCCATTTTGTTTTCACATGATCATTTGGGACACACTTTCATCTGTTTGACTTTCAGCCAGAATTACATGTTTTAAACTATATCTATTTATACTTATTAATGGCATCGATAAAACACATTCCAATAGTGGAATTTTAAATAAATCTCATCCAAATTCATCACCAACATGTTTTAATATTGTATGAACACAGTAGACTGAGTAAAAGTAGCTACATATTAAGATGCTGGTTTGGGTAACATTCTATAATTCTTATAGAGTTATATAATTCTTATTATTTCTTAAAACAATAACAGGGTTTAGAAAATCTTCAATCTCAGTTGTTTACATTTGTTCTTGCACTTTCTTTAGTGTCCACTAGATGGCAATCAAGACTAAGATCATTTCAGTCACTGCTCCTGTTCAAACAGCTGATTCCATCATCTATCTATCTATCTATCTATCTATTTATCTATCTATCTATCTATCTATATCTGTCTGTCTGTCTGTATTATAAGCCACATATTATCATTATAATTATGATGTAATTACAATGATATATAATGAGTTTATTTGTACATTTTGTCTGGGAATGTGAATATACTATAAGTTTAAAATTCATTTTAGGTACATATTGAATCATGAAATAGTCACATTATGAAAAATTAAAATTTAATCCCAATATCCATAATCAATCCTGGTACACTTTTAAGGGTATGTTTTTACCATGCTATATGAACTGTACATCTGATAAACTGGTAATTTCACAGCCTTAAATCATTGCTTTAAATATGTGGAATGAGAAACTAGAGTGATCATGCACAATCGTAGCAATGCAATCATTTTTCTCATGTCTCGGACTTTCACTCTCAGAATAAAACGGATGCTAAACTGTACCATTCCTTCATGCTGGAGGTGAAGCCCTTAAAGCGTACACCTTTATACCTTTACCTTTATGTAGGCCTCTAGTAGCGTTTGCCTAGAAAGGTGCACATAATATAACCTTAAAGTTTAAATTTATTAGGTTATTATGTACCTTAGTGTACCTTTAAGATAATTAATCCATTTTTTCAAATAAAATGTCCACATTTCCAGGTGAAATTACATATCACAAGGTACAAAAGACAAGCATGCCACCCCAGGAACAAAGAAAGTTAAAGTTTATTCCCCTTTTTCTGAGATGTTTTGAAGAATGCATTGATTGGTTGATTGTAATACAGTTTTCCCTGCAAACTGATAAACAATATTGTACCGATACTCCAAATAACTGGATTATAATCTGAGAAAAACTGATTGAAAACCAGACCACAAAGATCTGTCAGAATATATATTTATTATTTTAGACTTGCATAGTGAAAAAGTGCAAAGATCAGTGAGTTAAAACAGATCAGTGAGTAAAAGCAGATCAGTGAGCAGATGTTTCAGCCCATAGCTTTCTGCAGTGCTCACCTACCAAACAAACAACAGTTCATCCCTTTTACAGACCCAGAGCTGAAGATTGAGACCAGCTGAGCTTGATCAGGAGGAACTCCTAGTTACTGACCTCAGTTCCAGGAAATATAGTATCGAAATACATCACAAAAACACAAACTACACAACAAAGTTACAAAAAAAAAAAAGATCAAGGAAAACATGTTAAATCTATCTCTTCATTCAAGCCTTTGTGGTCTGATTGTGAGTGTGTCAGTGTGCACACAGCCTTTGCCTTGGATTGTGAACACTTTCTTGCTTCACACACCTTATTTATCACTTTTGAGCTCAATTATTCCTCTTCCTTATAATCTGAGGGAAAAAAAATCTCATTTTCATGCCCGAAATTCCACTTTGGCCGCTGGGTGGCGCTGTAATCACCGTGTAAACACACTTAACCTTCATGGGTCAGGAAATAAACTGCAATATATACTTTTTTTTTTTTTTTTGGAATCAGAAACAGCAACCAGAAGCACACAAATATTAAGATAAATCTGATTAGATAATGTAATATCTGGAGGACTGTTTTAAAATGAGAGAGCGGTGATGTGTCCTGGCTCTGAGGGAGCTCATCACACTGACTTGATGTGTTTTAATGACAGGTTTGTCCTCAGGGTTGGCAGATTTGCAGTTTCCAAAAGCTGTAGAGCAATTTCACTATACAGACATTTGAATAATGTATTAATGTGAAATATAAAAAGGACAGAATTCAAAAATAATCACAGCATTTTATTCAAAAAGATTATTATTATTATTATTATAACAAAAAGATCAACCAGCAAAGCAGTGCATGTAGTATGATATACAAAAAATAAACAAATTTTGAGGGTTGTAACAAAATCTGGCAACACCATTTCAACCCCTACGAAGATTTATGAGTTACTGCAACCCTGAGTTTATAGAGCTACAATATGACCTACATGTAGTTAGTATCCTTTTTTAGATAGTTACATTTATATTGAATATTTTATCCGAAAAATGCTTCTTCTTCTTCTTCTTCTTCTTCTCCTTTAGTAAAGTGGTGTAGTGAGAGTAATTATTTGATCATGGTCCTGGACAGAGGGAATTTTAGGCCCTGGTGCGAGATTCTGTGTGTCAGCTTGAACCTCTTGTTCCTGCATGTGTATGAATCTCTTCACTTTTTTACTTTTGTCCTGCTAAAATGCACCAAACCCCTCTTTTACTTTCTGTCCACTTCTCTTGCTGTATCTCTTTTCTTTGCACTGAATGCACAGGGAAATTTTGGATGCAGTAAAGAAGAATGATGTAATGAAGATGAAGAATTTTGTATTGTTTTTTTTTTTTTTTTTTTTTTTTGCACCAGCTGTGCTTGATTTAGTCATATTTTTGATTAGTCATGTGACAAACTGGAGCAGGTTGAATACACGCGTAGTGTGTGTGTGTGTGTGTGTGTGTGTGTGTGTGTGGACGGATGATGCTTTGAATGGTGATGCGTGTAGAAAAGCGCTGAGCAAAAAGTCTTCATATTATTAGCGACAAAATAACAAAGGTTTAAAGAATTTACAGGATTAATGTTCTCCTTCATTTTCTGAATAAATGTAAATTCAACCGTAAGATTTTAACGAGTGAAAAAAGCCTTTATTATTATTATTATTATTACAGTCCTATATAACTTATTATTAACAAGATGCAAATTAAATATGAGTTTTATAGGCTAGAAATTAATTAATTAACCTCCATAACTCTAAGGAAACGTGGATGTTTCATCGTTTCAGCTCCATAACACTAACATTAGATTCATCTTGCATTTCCATTTAGCTGCTGTAGTCTTAAGGTTCAGAAATGGACAGAAATATTCATTAATAATCATCAATAATCATTAATAATCTGACCTTTAAGGCTACTAGACTGAATGCATTTTTTTTTATTCAATAGGTTATATTCAATATAAGTGAGTTTACAACAGTGCAATTAAATAATTCATCATTTTCAGCTTTATTGCTGTATCTGAAATATGTCTAAGTATTTAGTGAATGTATGATTTACTGAGTGAAATACTGATATGTAGGTTTTAGTTTTATTTTAAGGTTCTATAGGCTGCTGTTTCTAAAAACGTTTCTAAAGATGCTACAAAAATGCAATAATTGTCTGATAGCCTGAGTGAGTCTCAGTTTTTTTTGCGAAATTAATAAATTTTTAAATTACTATCAGTTTATCAATGTACATTAGCATTTTAAGCAATATTAACATTTCATATCGGCTCTATTAAGATGCACTGCAGCTCACTGGCAACCCGACAACGTTTCTTTAATCATAAACATTTTTCTAATTATAAAATGAATTTAAAAAAAAATAGTGATAGTCTAATAATGCAGTAACAGTTTAAAGAAGAGAAGACATTTTTTTAAGTAAATTTCCAACACAAAGTTTGTGCACATTTTATTCTGTTGATTGGTTTCATGGCAAATACAAACACACACAAGTTTTACATTTGAGAGCAAAACAGCGCTTTTAGTGCAGAATTCGGCGTTAGTGCGACTTTTGGTGAGTCGGTGAAGTCAAAGTACACACACACACACACACACACCTCTCTACCTCCTCCCTTCTTCCCTGCTCTCTGCTATAAACTTTGGTTACTGACACGCCGGTCACGTGACCCGTGGGATAAATAGTTTTTGAGAAGCTTGAGGAGGGGGTAATAGACTCCGGAGCTTGTGCGGGGCGCACCGCGCTGCCTCCGTGCGTCATCATAAACACACACATTCTCTCTCTCTCCTCTTTTTTTTTTTTTTTTTTTTTTATTAAAAAAAAAAATGAAGCCAGAACGACGCGGCAGTCCGGTCCGGACTGATTACTGACCTCAGCAGTGCGCGCTCACGGAAGACCGTATACGAGACCTGGACGCGGAAGGAGTGAGAGGACGGAGAGGAGGAGGAAGAGGAGAGCAGCACGAACCCCCCAGCATGACTCTGGGGACGGACGTGTCGGAGAGCCCGGCGCTGTCCGACGACGTGGACATCGACGTGGTCGGTGGCGACGGCGTGAGAGACGGGAAATATCTGCGCCATCCTCGCGTTTTCCACCCGGACCACGACTCCGACGACCCTCTGTCGTCCCACGAGGCCGGGGAGGGAGCCGCCAGCGGGTCCGAGTGCCCGGATGACGACCGCGTCGGGGCTCGGGGCGAATCCGGAGAAGGCGCTGACCCGTTAATCGGGGACAAACCGGTGAAAAACGCACTCGTGAAGCCGCCGTATTCGTACATCGCGTTAATCACGATGGCCATCTTGCAGAGCCCGAAGAAACGGCTGACGCTGAGCGAGATCTGCGAGTTCATCAGCAACAGGTTCCCGTACTACCGCGAAAAGTTCCCAGCGTGGCAGAACTCCATCCGGCACAACCTTTCGCTCAACGACTGCTTCGTCAAGATCCCACGCGAACCCGGTAATCCGGGAAAGGGCAACTACTGGACGCTGGACCCGGAGTCGGCCGACATGTTTGACAACGGCAGCTTTCTGCGCAGGCGGAAGCGCTTCAAGAGACACCAGAACAGCGACGTGGTTCTCCGCGACGCGGGTGGATTCCTGCCGGGATTTGGATACGGCCCTTACGGCTGTTACGGCCCTGGTGCCGGTGGCGCTGGCGGCTACGGACTGGCGCTGCAGAACTTCCACGCGTACCATCACCACCACCACCACCACCACCCAGCTGGGACGTTCCCTTTCCAGGGCGCGCCGTGTCCCCTTCCCGCCGTGCCCTCTTCCATCTTCTCCTCGTCGCCGCATACCGTGCCGCCTTCTCTGCTGGGAGCAGATCTAAGGAAGCCCTTCTACCCGCAGCTCGGTCCCGCACTTGCGCCTCAAAAAACGGACACGAACACGTCGCGCCGCCCGTCTTTCTCCATAGACAACATCATCGGCGCGACCAGCTCGCCGCCCTCGGCGCCCTACAGCGCGCAGTTACCGGCGGGTCAGGCGCAGATCTTAGCCATGCTCACCCCGCCGTCCTCCAACCACTTGAACCTCTCTCCGGAAACGATCGCACCCAGCTCGTGCACGGACTTCCTCCGGTAAAACGAGGACGACGAACTTTTAAATTTGTTTTTTTGTTTTGTTTTTTTTTTTGAGAGTTTCTAGTCATTTTTTCCCAGAACGGCAAGCGAGCCTGAATGCGCCGCGGTCCGTTTTTAAAATCCGACATTTTGCCAAGGTAGGAACTGACTTTTTGTGAGGCTAAAAATTCTCTCTTTTTTTTTTGTGGAAATTTGAGAGTAAACAAAAACAAACAAAGAAAAACTTAATTAATTACGTTATATTTATGAACTGTAAATATGTACTATATTGAGAAACGACATCATGTGCAGGCAGAAATGAACATTTTAAAAAAGAAAAGGTAGTCCGAGGTTAACCTTTGACCTTTGATCTCCAGTCCAGCTGTTTTTAAACAGGAAACCATTCAGTTAATTTGATCTCATTGTGAACAGTGGATTCTCCTGTCGGCGCGCTTACAGATTGTTATTGCTATTGTTATGGTTTATATATATTTTTTGTGAGTTTTGTGAAAAAAAGAAAGCACTGTTTAATAGTAGAGAGATCCAAAATATCGACTCAGGTGTACTTCTCCTTTTTTTTTTCTTTTTTTTTTTGAAAAGCACATTGCCAGAGACAGTAGGGTTTCTGCCCGAACAGCGGTATATCAGTGTCAAGTAGAGCTGTTTTTTTTTTATTATTATTATTTTTAAAAAAATTTTCTATTATTTTTATTTTTTGTCTTTAGACAAAAAAAAATTGATGTGGCGTTGATGTAACTCGCATTACCTCTCCTCCTGTCTGACTGTGCACACGTTGTTTTTCTTCTTATTACATTGAAGATTATCTGTGAAGAAAATGTCGCTATGTTGTAAAAAAAAAAAAAAAAAAGAAAAAGGGAAAAAAAAAGCAGATAAACACCCGTCATGTTCATAGGTCATTTGGTTGTAATGACAAGAAAATAAATGTTGTGAATTTTAAAGCTGTTTTTTTTTTTTCTTCGTTACATTTTTGGGTTAAATTATTAGCTGGAAGAAATTAGAAATGAAGATCAAGTTAAAGTGCGCACGCGCTCGCCTGCTTAAAGAGGCTGCAGCAACAGGATTATGATTCGCCTGCAACTTTCACAGATTTGTGGTCCAATAACTTCATAACTGCGTGTTGTTTTGGAAATAATGGAAATAAATTACAGTCTTAAAATAATCCCACACTTTTATGTGGGTCCTTGGACAGTTTTACAGGCTTCTTTTACTTTTTAAACCTAACAGATTTAATGAGCACTACAGTCTTCACTCTGCTTTTAGACAGTTCTCTGGTTCCTTCACACTTCCAACCATTAAGGCTTATTGTGCATTAACTACAGGGTAAATAATACAGTAAACAGCGGAAGTGTGGACCCATGACAGGTTAGATATCAGCTCGTACAGGTGATGGAGGCCTGGAGGGATGGATATGAGTGCTGACTTTACCTAAATGACCTAAATGACCTAAATCTGCTCGTTTAGATCATTACAGTTATTATAGACTGAAACTCAGTAATGTATTCAGCAGGTTGTAAAAAAAAGGCCACATGTAGACCGTTCCTTCAGTGTTCTGGGAAAAAAATGTGTTAATGAATAAATATTTAAAAATAACCTCGACTGATATTTTCAACAGAAGTCCCGCAAAACCCGCATCTCAAGTAAAGCTGCTTTCTCAAAAACAAAAACAAAACACGCATCTAAAGTAAAGATGGTTTTCAGTTTATTTGTTACTTAAAAAATTAAAAAATAAATAAAAAAAACTTCATTCTTTTTACAAAGTGTTGCATTTACACCTTCAGCAGCCCGTGAACAGCAGCGTTGAAATAGGCTTAGTCTAGCATACACTAGAATTATTTTTAAAAAAATAAAAAACATTTATTTATAATGTATAGCTTTTTTTTTTCTTTGTCAAATCAACCTGACAAAATCAGCAGTGTAATGTTTTCTTTTTTTTTTTTTTTACATCTGTGGTCTAAGTTATGAGTTTTAATGAGGTCATAAATAAAATAAAAAACAACCCAAGTTAGCTATTTTTTCCAATTTTTTATTTATTTTTAAAAATTTGCGCATTTCTTCTTCTTCTTCTTCTTCTTCTTCTTCTTTTTAAGGTCACACATGTAGTGATGAAAACACTTACAATTGTGCAATTTTGGAATTAACACCTACAACCTCCAGAGGTGAATGAGCATGTTTATAGATTTTAAAGTGAACTCTATCTATAATATCAATATCAAATATTTTGCGTTTAATTAATTCTTAGTCTTTAATCAACGCTTGCTGGGTTCAATTGAAAATTTAGTTGGGTAATAAAATGACCTGTGCCAGTTTTTAACACTTTAATTAACAGGGATCATTTTGGTACGTTGAGGCTTAAACTCTGTTTATTTGTCCTTGTTTATTAGAGGTGGAGAACCTGCAGAGATCACCTCCAACTGAGCTCCTGGTTTTGGAGATCTTGAGCTGATATGATTTTCCTTCATTTAAAAAAATACTTTGCTCGTCTATATGGAAATCTTCGCAATCAGCAGGGTTCATTCCCTGCGGAATTTAGGCTGAAAGTAACCTGTAGATCTGATGCATTGTATCAGGCCAAAATATGCAAAATAGCTCTCCTGAAATATGCGTAAAGATCAAATGGACCGCGCATGCGTGGCATTATAATTGAGTTTCTCTGCCAAAATGACAAAAAAGAGCTAAATGAAAGGAGAGCATCAGGGATTGAAAGCCTGTAATTGAATTTGAGGATCCTCATGGGGATGTGTAGCAGCGCATTCTGTTATCTGTCGCAAATTTGATCTAATTTCTTAATTTTTAGTTTTCAGAAATCTGTTTTTGAGTGCGTGTTTTTGTTTTTGCTTGTTTGTTGGTGACGATTTTGTTGCGCTGTTGGATCTGAATAAAAGTAAGCACAATGTGAGGACACACACACACACACACACACACACACACACACACACACCAGGGGGGAAAACCTCTTTGAAAAGACTTTCTTCTTCTTTTTTTTTTCTCTTCTCTCTCCTTCTCGTGTGTGTGTGTGTGTGTGTGTGTGTTTTTTGGGGGAACATGAAGCTCAGCAGCAGCAGGATGAAAAGCCCAGGCTGAGTCGGGTTCCTGCTGGACCCGAGCCGCACGCTTGGGTGGGAATGAAATCTGCTCGGGTCGAGCGTGAAATGGATTTGAGGATCTGGCTTTTTTGTATCTTGTGTGTGTTCCTCTTTTGTCTGCTCTAAATGTTCTCCCAAAACACGGCGGCTCCATGCGGGGTTTCTGACAAACCGCTTTATCATTTGAGAAGTTAACAGACGGCGCTAAACTCTGTTTATTTTTATTTTTATGGGCGAACCAATAAACACAGCTTTCACTTCAAATGTGTTTATTTTAACACAAAAATGTGCATAAAAAAGTAGGTTACCATTTTTAAAAGAAAGAAAGAAAGAAAGAAAGAAAGAAAGCGACCAAAATTTAGCAACAGGCACGTTTCAGGCACGTATTTATCTATTTATTCATTTATTTATCAATAAATAAACCTCTGGAAAATACTCCATAAACAAATAGTTCTGTTTTTTATATTTAAATATTATTTTGTGTCACATTAGCTACTAAATTTTTTATTCTTGTTGTTTTTTCTCCCTGATTGGCCTACAGAAATGATTACGCTATATTTATGCAGTGTTTTATTTCACCAATACATTTCATATTATTTTATTTCTAAATATTATATCTATATAATCTATATATATATCTTGTACATGCATATATTTGCATTTTTAAAAAAAGGTTTTCCACAATAGGCCAAAAAGAAAACGTTTTGTGAACAAATTTGTCATAAATAAATAATACTGAATTATTATTATTATTATTATTATTATTATTATGATTATTATTATTATTATGAAGTGGTCATTACATTTTAAATTAGTTTGACACCAGTCTACTCAACAGAGGTCATGCGCATATGTATATAAAGCCGCCCCCCTCCCCCCCCCCCCCCCCCCCCACACACACACACACACACACACACACACACAGAGTAACACTAAACGCTGTGCAGGTTAAAGAGGTCAGCGGAAAATTACACAACTGCGTGTACTTTTGGTCTTTCCTGACCACAAATTTGGACACACACACACACACATACACACAGAGTTATGTTTTTAATATAGCCTATATTATGGTTTGTTATTAAAGCCTAAAAGTTGCACAACATGCAGTATAAAAAAAAAAAAAAGTGTAAGAAATCACTCAGTCTACACAGTGAGCAGAAGAAATATGATTTTCTCCAGAAATGCGTGCTTGTGTTTGCAGTGGCAGTGATTCCCGACCACACACACACACACACACACACACACACACATACACACACAAGCTTTAAATGAGTTTCCCAGCATTCAAGTATGGCATTGCTAAATATCCATGCGGTTTTATTAAAGACTTGAAGCAATTAAAAATCCATTCTGACATTGTTACAGCTCTGGACAGAAACAGTTCTCAGCTCTTTTTCTCTCTCTTTTATTTTGCTTTTAATCCTGTTTTTAATGCTCAGGCTGATCTCACCTCAGCTCACCTCACCTCACCTCACCTCACCTCACCTGTCGCACCTCCATCACACAGCTTCACAAACTGATGCTTAAACTAGCAGTTGTGTTGCAGCACTTCTTAAAAATAGCAAGGAAGCAAAAAAAAGATCAAATGACAGAAAGAAGGGATAATTAGAGGGACAGTAAGTTTGTTACTCCGCCATTTAACACCGTCGATTTTATTGGATGTGATTTGTCATGGAAGAAAAAGGCCCAAGAAGGAGAAATCTTTACTTAGATGCGGATCTGCGGTGGTGATTTACGGCTGCGTGTGGCGGGGCGCATGTCCGCCTTCTGCGCCCGAGCCGCCGGCGTTAAATCGCGGGTTAACAAGCTGTACATCTCTCTAATTATCCCTTCTTTCAGCTTTCATTTTCCTCCCCCCCATGTGGTGAGTTAGTTACACCACTGAGCAGGCAGGACCACACACAATACCGCAAGCAGTCTACACACACACACACACACACACACAACTTATAGACTTGTTTTTATGTACTTCTTTATTTATTTGTTATTTTTGACTTTCACATAAAGTACATTTCTTTTCACACGAGATCCACAAATAACCCTCTCTCCCTCTCTCTCTCTCTCTCTCTCTCTCTCTCTCACACACACACACACACACAGCTTATTAGATTTATTATATACAAATATTATATTTATTTATTTATTTATTTATTTATGCTATTATTTTGACTTTCACATGAAGTACATTTCTTTTCACACGAGATCCACAAATAACTCTCTCTCTCTCTCTCTCTCTCTCTCTCACACACACACACACAC
>NC_069717.1:2833712-2926212 GCF_027358585.1 Pangasianodon hypophthalmus
TATGTAGTTAGCTAACGTGCTAATGTGAACTTCACCTCATATTCACCACTTGGTGGTGTGTGAAATGTAATTTGTAGTCTGTCGAAATGAAAACATCCACATTACAGCCGTTTGATTGAATCTTGAATGTTTTCAGGCTTTAAAAAAATCCTACAATCTATTTGGCTTTGCTCCTGTGCCGCTTTCATGCTAACAGCCAGAGAATTTTCCACAGCTCTGAACACAAACACGCCCTGTCAGACATTTGAAGAGCAATAAACAGTAATTTTCAGGCTGCCGAGTCGTAAGGAAAGCTGGAGTAACGTTCTGTTGAAATTTATGAAGTAACCAAAGCTATCTATTAGCTAATGTGCTAATGTGAAACTCGCCTCATATCTTAGCAGGCTATAAAATATATAAAATATAACCTGCAGTCTGTCTAAACAGAAATAACCGACTGAGTCGCAAACATCTTCGTACTGAGAGATATGCCATCATTTCTTTAAAAAAAAAAAAAAGAAAAACGATCTTAAGACTATGTTCCCGTGCTGGATTTATGCTAAGCTAGCTGAAAACAGAATTTTCCACAGACAAAAAGGAAAACACATTAAAGAAGACATCTGTCAGAGACAAACATTTTGTCAACGTAGACATTTTATAGACATTTTTATAAAAACCAAGTCTTGTTTTCGGAAAAAAACCAAAAGGATTAAAAAAAGTGGAAGCTTAGCATAAAGCAGGCAGAGTGAAAGCCGATCACAGGGAGGTCGCGAGGCCAAGCTTTTTAAGACTAACGTTTATTTAGAGAAGCGAGCGCGTGTCTATGACGCTCCAGCACAGCGCTAATGTCTTTAGCAGAGTTCTCCTGGCTGCACACACACTAGCGCAAGTTACATTTATATGTCAAAAATAATAAGAATAATCAAAGATTAACAATAATTAGGTATATCAAAATGACATTACTGATAAAATTAAATAGTTTTTATTTAATATTCTACATAATGATGGATATATCACACATAGTTTCTTAGAAAACGAAGCTTCCTGCAAGAACTCCAAAGAGTTCTTTGGTCGGTCCTTCTAAAAGTTCTAGCAGGAACATTTTTTCTACAACATCCACAAGCTGATTTTATTTTATTTGAATAAAAATCTTTTTATTATTATTGCTAAGGAGGTTTCTTTTGTATGGTTCTACAAGGGTTCTTCAGTTCTGTTCCTCTAATCAGTTCTTAACTCTCAAATAAAAGATTTCTTACGTTTTCTTGGATGGTAAATAGTTGTAGATATCAAAAGGGGTTCTACACTTGTAGGGTTCCACATAGAACCTTTAAGACTTCCCCAGAGGGACAACTCTAAGACCTCTTAATGGTACTACATGGAACCTTCTCATATCTTCTCATTCTCAGTCTTTGGTTTAGAGATTTACACAGAACCTTTAAGAGTTCACCGACCCAAGACCCCTTTGTTGTAGTTTCTCTCTAATAGGGGAACTGTTATATGTTCTTAAAAAAATGTTAAGTTTTTTTTGGATACTTTTCAAAAGAGGTTCTACATGGAACCTTTGCTGATAGGAAACCTTGTTGTGGTGTTCTACATAGATCAGTATATTAAGAGTTTACCCAGAAGGATAAACACAAGACCTCTAAAGGGTGCTAGATGGAACCTTTTCTTATAGGAAACCCCTTGTTGTAGGGTTCTACATGGAGTTCTGCTTTAATGGGGGAACCATAAAACATTCTTCTTTTATAGTAAATGGTTCTAGTTTTCAAAAGGGGGTCTACATTGAACCATTGCTGAATAAAACAAACTTTTTTGTAGGGTTATACATAGAACCTTCTACAAAGAGTTCACCATGAATGACAAACTAAAGACCTCTTAAGGGTTCCACATGGAACCGTTTCAGATATAAACCCCCTTGTTTAACCCCTTGTTGTTGATTTATTAAATTTTTGGACAGATAAATGGTTAAACTTCTCAAAAGGGGTTCTACTTGGAACCTTTTCTAACAGGAAAACTTGCTGTACAGCTCTAGAACCTGTAGAACCTTTTATAAAGGGTTGAGGGACCTTTTCTTATAGGAAGCCCCTTTGTTGTAGGGTTCTACATAGAACCTTTATGAGTTCACCAACCTAAGACCTCTAAAGGGTGCTGCAGTGAACCTTTTCTGATAGGAAATCCTTAGTTGTAAGATTCCTCATAGAACCTTCTACAAAGAGTTCCCCCTTTAGGGACAAGTCTAAGACCTCTGAAGGTTGGTACCCTTGTAGGGTTTCTACATATGAGTTTTCCCAATGGGAAAATATTATTATTATTTTTTTGGATACTAAATAGTTCTAGTTTTCAAAAGAGTAAAGAGTTCTACATAGAACACGTTCTGATAGGAAACTCTTCGTTGTAGGGTACTACATAAAACCTTCTACAAAGACAGATTAACGAGGACCTCTTAAAATTGCCAGACATAACCTTTGTTTTTCTAAGACAATATGTAGAACCATAAAGCAGAAAAGGTCCCAAGTACAACCTGTTTATCAACATAAAACTGATAACCATCTGAAGAACCCCTGAGGAACCTCTTTCTCTAGAAGTCTATACACACGTTGTCCATTTTGGTAAGAGGTGTTTGTGTACATGTGTGAACGTTAGCGTGTGCGTGGGTTTGTGTGTGTGTTTGAGTTTGTATGACTGATAGCCTATAATGTGCATGTGTGTGTGTGTGTGTGTGTGTGTGTGTGTAGTAGAAGCCTTCACACAGCCCAGTGTTTTACAGTTTGTGAAATTGAATTAGATACGCTCAGGAATCTGACCCCGTGCAGACCTGCACATTTTTCCAGCTCCCCGGTTTGTGGTGTTTCGGGGTGTTTTTGTTTGTTCAGCTGGAGCAGCGTGTCGCTGTGCTCCGTGCTTCTCTCCCTCCGACGGGTCCTCGCGCTCTCATCGCTTCTGCTTCACCCTCTCCTCCTCCTCCTCCTCCATCCTCCTCCGCCTCCTCCTCCTCCTCGCACACTCCCGCACGCCACCAACGTGGATCTGAGCAGCTCTGGAGGAACACCCACTGACACACATTAAAGCCACAGTTCGCTCCAAAGTGAAATTTATTTAATTTTCCTTCTTAACCTAATCACAAGCAAGACGTGCTTAGCATCTGAGGTTCCCTTCTTTAGCTTAGCACTGGAGCTCTGAAGTTAAAGTAGCTAGCCAATGAAGGTTAAGAATTGGGAAAGTGATTTGCTCAGTATCTTAGCAAAGCTACACAAACTTCACATCTGAAGAATCACACATGAATTTTCAGACCAGACATGTGCAACATGTGCAAAACACACAGCATTTCACTACGACCATGGGGGCGTTGCTTTAGAGCTGAGTGACACAGGAGAAATAATTCATTTTCTATTTATTAAAGACTGACACTTTTCACATCATACTTTTTATCCATTTAAGGTTACGTTTAACATTGTCCATAAAACAACTTAGTTCTCACTTACAGCAGCAATAAACAGTTGTGCCCTCTGTTTTTTTCTCTCTCCTGAAGTTAATAAGACAAATAAAAACAACTGCATCTTGTCTTTACTGAGAAACAGCAAAAAGCGTAAACTCCTCTGTCCCCAAGACGTCGGAAAACTTAAAGTTACAGCTTTACCTCTGACTGGTACAAAGTGCTGACACTGGAGACTCCTTCCATAAATGTTAAATAACAACACTTTTTAAATCAGTTTATTAACCATAGATTGTGTAGATCGTCCGTATGTAGATACAAGACCCAGCGAATGAGCTGTTGCTATAGAAACGAAAATGTGTTAGAATGAGTGTGTTAATATAAATTAATAAATGTGATGTGATCTGAATTAAAGCTGGATCTAGTTTCGGATCTGCTGCACCAATCAGATTTGAGAATTCAGCAGCACTGAGGTATAACATTGACCTGACATACAGTAAGCTACTAAACTAACTGGCAATGTAAGGCTTAGTATAGGCTAGTGAAATCGCAAGTTTTTGCTTCTTTTTTCACTTTTTCATACCATTCTGGTTATTTTTTTTGTTTTTTGTTTTTTTTACTGTTGTTGCTGCTGTTCTTGTTTCCATGAAAATAAAAACAATCTACTTTTAAGTCAATGTTAACAGCAAATGTGGCAATGTGGATGGCAAAAATGAGCCTTATATTTATGTCCTTTGAAGAGAAGGAGGGCTTTAGTTTTTTTTTTTTTGTCTCATTCTATATTTCTCTTTAGGAATTTTTAAGAGAAACATTTGGCACCTAAATGAAACACAAGTGAGAATTCACTATTGAATCTCCTGAGATAGTAAAAAAACACCTTTAAGCAATGAAATTCTCTGTTGGGATGACAAACACTTAGAGAGATAGAGCAATGTTAAAAAGCCAGGCTTGTGTGTAGGCACATTAGTGACACAGGGCCTGAATGCACACACAAACACACACACACACACACACACTTGCATTTGAAGTGGTGCAGAATGCAGGATCGAAACCTCTCTGGATCTCCATTTCATCTGGGAATTTCTCTCAAAGTGACCCGGAGGAGAAGCGGATACGGGCTCGACAAACCCGGGTTTCACAGAACGGCTCTTGATGTTGCACCACACTAGAGAGTCAATTCACCCCATTTCTCCCAAATCCAAGGTAAAGTGTGTGTGTGTGTAAGAGAGAGAGAGAGAGAGAGAGAGAGAGAGAGCAAGAGAGAGAGAAAGAAAGAAAGAAAATAGGTGGGAGGAGAAGGGAGAGAGTTGTGTGTGTGTGTGTGTGTGTGTGTGTGTGTGCGTGGCACTCATTAGTAACCCAATACCAGATAATCCAGGCTTTGTAGCACCTTCACCCCTTTGCATTCTGATAAATAGCAGAAAGAGCTCACATATGGCCTTCGCTTAATAATGAAGCTTCACTTTCTCTTCATCACTGCCGACTCTCAAAAAGCCCGGACAGCTAGTGTGAGCCATTAAAATGGATTTGCTCTCATTTTTTTTCTTTGCTTTCCCTTTTTTTTTTTTTTTTTTTTAGCTCGCCGCACAAGCAAAAAGAAACTGTGTGGCCGTTTAGGACGAGGCCCTTCATCCCTGATCCTGTTGGATTTTCCCCGCTATCACTCTTCAGCCAGCCCGAGGTGAGCTGTGTCAACAATCCCTGAAACAGACGCCCTATCAAGGACTTTTTCTTTCTTTGAAAAAGTCAAAATATAGAAGGCATTTATTGAAAGAGCCTCATGGGTTGAGGGTGCAAGAGCTAAGGCTTTAAAAGCATAAACTCCCCTACTGACTGCAACTCAAAACATTTCTATTTCCATTTCATTTCAGGACCCTGTTATTAAAACCATATGAGATAATGGGATATAAGGGGAAAAGATCTCTTCAGGCTTTAACAAGACACTCAACAGACTATACAATACCCATTACTTACAGTAACTCTCTCATTCAGAGCAATGAAAACTTTCTCATAAATAACAAGTACTGACCAATCTGTACTGATAAATCTTTATGCATATTACTGACTACTTTAGGATTTAAATATGTGAAAAAAAATCCAAACATTATATATGTTTATATATGTATAATACATATTATACATATTATGAGCTCATATGCAGGAGGATGATTCCTTCTACCTCTGAATAAATATATCACTTATTATCTATGTTTTTCCTACATGAGATTTACACATCATGTTACATGGGAGGTATCAGGAGTGTCAAATCAAGCTCTCTTGTGATAACCAGCATAAAATAAAGACAGATCTACAAAGCAAACTAAGCAGAAGATACCACGAAATTGCCTTAATATTTCATTATTACTTATGTTATCACTGTATTAGGCTATCAGCCAGGTTAAGACTGTTTTTAGATCCCACCATCCCTCTTGTTTTTTTCTTGATTACTGATAATGGAACACTTTCTGTTTTTTGGTTTCTGACACTATATGACACATTATTATCTGTAAAAATAGACAAATAGGATGTAAAGACATTTGTAGCTCCATCTTAAAGCTGAATCTCTTTGATAACAAGATCAGACTCAAGGAGGAGACGTGACCTACATTTTGAAGTGATTTAAATGGAAATATAGCCAACAGCTGGCTTCTGACTTACAAGATTATCTGTAAAAATAGATAACAGGATGTTCCAGAGATAAAAACCACCATAGTTCCACCCTGAAGCTGATCCTCGACACATAGTTTAGTAACGAGACTCCGAGAGGAGGCATGGCCTAAAGTTTAAATGTGAAGTGATCTGAATTATAGATGAATATAATCCCAATTTATTTGCAATAGTATTTTTTTAAACAAAAAGGATTCTGATATTTGATCAACAAGTGTACAAATGCTTTACTTAGTGAGTATGTGGTGATTTACAGTAGGTCATGATGCTAAACTGGTAGCTATAAGCTTCCTTTACTTGTTAGCCTTTAGCCTTAAAACTACAGTGCAAAATTAAGCCATCAAGCACGCCTTAGCTGATCGACAGACTTTTTGGAAATATGGAAATTGTGTGTGTTTCATTTTTGCCAGGACTGCTCAAGCAGTTCTCCTGTTTTCGATCGTTTCTCATTTTTAAAGCATGAGAAATGTGAAGTGAGTTGTGGGCGTGGACTACTTATCACTCGTGGAGAGAGTAGCTCAGGTACTAAGCCTCCTTTAGTGGTTTTAGCTTGCCCTAATCCTTCACAAGAGCCCTGTGCATGTGGAGTTAGATGCCCCTTTAGCTCTTTGTGTTGCCCTTGGAGAACCTTTGCTAAGGCTGTTTTTGAGCCCAGAAGCACTGTGTTATGGAGGACGTGTGTGTGTATGTGTGTGTGTGTGTGTGTGTGTGTGTGTGTGTGCATACATGTGTGTGCTAAAGGCTAAAGGTTCTGAAGTGGGTTGTGGTTTTCAGCTCCCAAGTTCAAAGTGAGGAGGCCTGAAAAGCAGGAAAAGATGATGAGACCTCTCCAGAGCGCCTTATGAAAAAAATGTTAGGGCTAAAGAAATAAAAGCCGGCCTGAAACAATGGCAGGGCCCTCGGTGCGAGGCAGCCACGGAGGGGCTGAAGTGGGCTGAGATTGCAGAGAGCAGGGTGCAACAGAGGGGCATCTGGCCTCATAATGTCCCCGTGTGCGATTAATAATACCCCCGAGTAATTTCGCCCTCCGCACTCCTTTGCTTTTTTCCTCACTGAAAGGCTATGGAGAAAGTGTTTCTGTGTGAGTTTGTGTGTGTGTTTGTGTGTATGCACCGCCGGCAGAGAAAGTGACGGAGATGAGGTTAAGTGGGGTTGTTTAGATGTAACAGATGCCAAGTGAGGGAGTGCGCAAGCGAGGGGGAATGAAAGAGCGAATGCGGATGGCTGAGGTTCTAAAAGCAGCCAGAAGCATGAATAACATAATTGCCTAGAAATATCCTTTTTTTCCTGCAGGATGTGATGTGACTATACACTCAGAGATGAATACACATAAGAGCATCTTCATATCAATATTCTTCCCAACTCACATTTAAGCTCATATTTGCTCCCCGGCCACCTACATGCTCCTTCTCTTTTTCCAGGAGTGGGTGAATCACTAGCATGAGCACACGACGTAACTAAAGCAGTCAACACTGTTGAAAAGTCGGTGTGAGATTCTCACTGCTTCGCAAATGTAAAATTGTCCAGGTTAAAAGTTAATGGTGTAGAAATGTTAATTGTGTCTCGATGTTCAGTTTAGTGGGGTAGGATCATCGCTAGCAAATCTGTTAGCTAGATAGTTACAATAATGCTAATTACATTTTCCAGTATTGACATCATAGCGTTGCTACTAATATAGTAGCTTTTATTTCATCAACCAAAACAAAATATTAGCTTATAAACAGAATATTTTTAATTTGTCAGGTTATGTAACTGCTTCTTGTCTGTTGGCTAAAAGCAAGACTTTTGATTATGTCCATTCCAGATAATAGCTAGCTTTAATGAATTGTAGTGTAAGTTTAGTTTTAGCTAAGTGCCTTTTGGCCCAGAATTGCCTCCACAGAGCATAATTTTTCCATGTACTTTTCAAAGTACCATGAATTTCCAAGTACATTTCAACTATTGTTGTTACACTGGAACGAGCTGTCAGTTTTTAATTCGTTGTTGCCCATGTTGCTAATATGGCTGAAACTAGCATCTTTTTCTTCTTTCTAATAATCAGATTTAAAAAAGCTCCCTAAAGGCCAAATTTATTAATGCCAGGCTGAGTAAAGCCGGGTTTACACTGTACGATGTCTGGCCATATTTTGCTGTCACAGACAAAACTTCACACATCGTCAAAGAATTAGAAAGCATAATGTGATGCGCTCATCAGCGGCTGATTTATTCCCGTTGCAGCCAAAGATGGCTTACGACAAAGTTCTGGCAGTGTGAGAGTGTGAGCTCTGCTGCGCCGCTCATCTAAAAACCACCAATAGGACAATGACGTAGGGCAGGATGATGCCAAACTCATAAGATGGCTACAAATACAATGGTCGCAATGGGAAAAAAAGTAAATGAAACCTGCTAATATCTTAAAATAAAAAATCGCAGGTCTATCGTTAGAGGATCTTCTTTATATAATCTGAAATTGTCACCCAGTCTGTTAAATAATTCAGATAAGATTTTATCGGCTTAAATGCTCTTAGCTGGATAACTAGCTTGTGTGGGTTAACTTATGTTAGCTAAGCGTAGTTAACATTGATAGCTTGCTAGTTAACATACCTTATGTCCTAGCATTTACCCATATTATAACTTAGCTAAACCACCTAAAATACTGTTAACATTTGAGTGTGATATTGAGAGTAGAGTTTCCAGACAAGCACAAAACAAAGCATGGGACTGGGTGAGCACTTGGGAGGTTGTGCTAGCTGATGAATATTTGATTTGTTCTCCTGCATGTTTTTGGGTTTGTGATTGTGTCTGTATTTACTTTTACTCTCTTTCTCAGTTCTTTCCTCTCTGCTTTTCCTCTGTTGCCAGGCCGTGTTTTAGTTTTTGTGCGCAGGAAGTTTTAAGGATGTGGCAGCGGAGTAGGAGGCCTGAATCGGACCCCCCAACACGCCAGAGGAACAGGAAGTGAGCTGTGAGCTGCATGTCCACCCCTGTTTGTGTTTCCCCACTGGTTTGGGCTGCTTCTGTCGCAGCCCATTGTGGCCAGGACAGATTGATGAGGAGCAGCGGCAGGAAGCGGAGAGAACGGAGGGAAGAAAATATAAAAACGAACGGATCAGCTTGAGTCACTTGCTTCTCCTTCTTCTTCTTCATGTTTTTTTTTTTTACGTCCACTTCCTCCTACATGCATGCTTGTCTTTATCCTGGTCAACTATGTTTTGATTTGAAATAATGTTAGTTGTTGTGTGTATTGTTTTCCAACTCTGATAACACGCAATTGAAACTTTGTAGAGTTATCATTAAGACTATAACATCTATAAATGTCCTATAACTCAGTAACTAGAAACATTTACAGCCACTTGCATCGGAAAAAAACTCCATGGAAGCTCACATGGTGTGTTTTCCAAACACAATCTGATTAGTATAATTTTCAGCACATTGAGCAAACGTGTACCATCGCATTTATTTATTGGAACCATTAGAGAGTCACACACACACACACACACATGGAAGCCAAAACCCCTTAGATTGTATTAATCTCTAGATTTTAAACATTTTGCATCATGTTAATTAAAAACAACCTTCAGCAAGATTCAAGTGTGCTATAACAACTTCTTATTAACAATCAATAATAGAACAATAATAAAATTGTAGAACTCTTGGCTATATGTTGCAGATCCTGTTGCGAATCCACTCTGAGAACCACAGATCTATAATATACTTAGAAATGTAAATATATGCTCTGAATATGTATAATTAGATGTTCTTGTTTAACCATTTTGTTATTACAAAAACTCCACCAGGTTATTTATTTATTTATTTAAAACTCAATCTTTTTTAAGTGTGTATTTTGTATAATCTGGAATTTTTTTTTTGAAAGTTCCAAATCTAGATAAAAATATTTAATGTAAATAAGAAAATTGCATGCATAGTGAGTTTTCAGCGTAAAATGTGAAAATCTTCAACGTGAAGGTTTCAAAGTTTCCGCTTAACAATCATGCTCAAGCTTAACTATGGAAAAAAAAAAAAAAAAAAAAAAAGCCAAAAACTTAAGGTCACCCAAAACTTCAGAAACTTATAAATATGCTTTTATGATCCTTTTCTGGAGATTAATTAATGTGTGCACTGATCAAAGTATCAAACTTTGATGCGAAATGTGTAAATATGGTCCTTTTTTTTTTTTTTTTTTTTTACATATTTTTACAATTTTGTACAATTTTACATAATTATTTATTTTAAAAATGAGAATATATAGCTTAATGATGTTTGAAGTACCTGTATGAAGCTTTGGGCATGTACTGTTATAATAATTTATTATAAATAAATAATTTAGGAGATTCATTAGTCTCGTAGTTAAATAAGCAAACGTCAGACACCAAACATATCATGGCTGATCGAATATATGTCTGTGCTACAGAGACATTTGTGTGCATTTCATTTTTGGTCGACCTGTTCCTTTAAGGAGATGAAAACTGACCCGTGATGAGCCGTCCTGTCGGACGCCAGTCTAATATACGACTTCAGGTGACATCCCCAAATTTATTAAGGCAACTTCTCAACTAACACACCTCCCAGAAGGCCAGTTCAGCTGCACATGTTGTGCGAGAGCTTGGTTACATCTTCTAACCTTCATGCTCACTGCTGTGTAGAATTTTTTTTTTGGGGGGGGGGTTTGGAAAAAAGGTTGTAAAGGCAACACCTTTCTTTCTTTGTCTCTTTCTTCGTCCCTCAAGTTTCAGAACTGATTCCAGAACTGTGCAGTTGTTTGATCAGGAGAGTTCCAGAACTCTTTTCTAAAGTTCCAGAACTCTCATGATCAAACATCTGCACGGTTCTGGAATCAGATCCTTTTCTCCCACCAAACTGAAGGACCCGTGACTGTAATATTTAAATGACACCAACTCTGTGACGGTTACATCGTTACAGTGGCTGAAACAGATAACAACAAAACGAAACACAGCAACATGCGGGTGGATGAGATCGTTGCTGTGATTTTCTTTACTGTTTTGCTTTGTTGGAAAAATATGATACCTTTAATAGTGCTTTCCTCAACCTCCAGCACATGTTCTACATGTAAATCTAAGAGATATAAACAGTGCTGCCACCCGTGTTTTTGGTCACAGCAGAGATTCCAAAGTTGAAAAAAAGTTTTTAGAAAAGCATTAAGTGACCCCAAATGTTTTTTTTTAAAAATTTTCCTTCCGTCCAATCAGAAGTCGCCAGTTTGGGGAGCAAGAATCAAAAACAAACATGGAGGAAAGGTGACGGCAAAAAAATGTGTCTTGTTAGTGAGCAAATATACAGAGATTTATGACAGTGAAAATATTTCATTGCCAATAATCCTATGAGGTAACTAAAAATAACAGCATGTGCATGTTTGGGATGTTCACCAGTATGTGATGTGACCATAGATGAAGATTGTTAGTGTGCCATCCGGGTCACGGCACCATGTCGTTAGAACTTCCACTTTATTCCGCTTTACTCTAATTCCACTTAAACTGTAGCTTCATACAGTCAAGTCACAGAAGCAGCTCAAATTCTTTTGATTTTTCTGCCTCCAAAGCTACAACGAAGTCAAACAACTGCCTCATCGCCAGAGTTACACCAATCTTTTATTTCATCTGCATGACTGAGAATAATTAATTAAATCTAAACAGCAAGCTAGGCTAGTCAGTGTTGTTATGATTACAGTGTGTGTGTTTTTAATTTAGCTTTGTGCTGATTTGTGTGTTTGTCTGCCGTGAGCGTCATGCTACTCGCTACATGTTTTAAAAAAAAGCATCATGTTTTATATCAAAGTAAAGTAACAATTTTGTTTTTATGCAAGTGTCAAGTCAAAAAAGTAAGTCAAGTTTGCTTTTTTTTTTTAAAAATAACATTTTCTCTGAATTTTTTAAAATGGCATACGATAATTGGTCACTCTGTGAAGCTTTTGTGAAGCAGTGAAGTCATGATTTTTCCTGAAAAGTGTCCATGTTCTCTTTTAAAGCTCCTGAAAAAGTTCTTTGATCTAGACATTCGTGACTTTTTCATTCAGTGATGTATAGATAATATTTCATCCTCTTTGTTAGCAGCTGGAACACCCAGTTATTTTAGTATGCGCTGTTTCGGGTGTGCTGTGTGTGTGAATTAGGTGTGTGTGTGTGTGTTGCACAGTATATCTGTATCTGGTATCTCTGTGTGTGTTTGTGGCTTGAACTGTAAATCCATATCGAGTATATGTGTGCATGTTTGTGAGTATGTGTAGTGAGTGCTTGTAGTGACAGCAGTTTATGTGTGTGTGTGTGTGTGTGTGTGTGTGTGTGTGTTGCACAGTATGTCTGTATCTGGTATCTGTGTGTGTGTATGTGGCTTGAACTGTAAATCCATATCTGGCATCTGTGTGCATGTTTGTGAGTATGTGTAGTGAGTGCGTGTAGTGACAGCAGTGTGTGTGTGTGTGTGTGTGTGTGTGTGTTGGCCTTTGTGTTGACACAGCAGTGATTTAAGCCAGCGAGTGGGTGAATGAATGAGAGTGTGTGTACGTGTGAAGGGGAGATTGTGGAGCTGGTTTGTGTACACAGATGCAGAGAGAGAGAGAGAGGGAAGAAGAGAACGAAGGAAAGGGAAAGAGAGAGAAATAGAGAAAGAGAGTGGGAGAGAGCGAGGGAGAGAGGGACGTGTAAGTGTGTGTGGGGTAATTGGAGGGATCATCTTCCCCCCTCGACCCCTCCTTGGCCCCGGCGGCGGTTCTCCAGGGTCCCTCGGTTCCTCAGGAAAAACATCTCAGCTCCCGTCACCTCTGAACCCCAAACTCGGCCTGTTTATGTTGGCCAGGCTGCCTGACAGCTTTACTGATGTTACATACAGCCACACAGGGACGTAGAGAGCAGGGAGGGGGACAGAGAGAGGGAGAGAGAGAGAGAGAGAGAGAGAGAGAGAAGAGAGAGAGAGAGGAACCAAATGAAATGAATGGGGAGATAGATAGATAGATAGATAGATAGATAGATAGATGCAGGAAGAAAAACAGTAGTGGGAAGAAGAAAAGGACAGTAAAGAATAAAGGTAGTGAAAAAGAGAATGAGTAGGAAGGCAAACCCAAGTAACAAGAAGAGAGAAAGATGAGAAAAAGAATAGTGAGAGAAGAAAGATAAAGAAGGCAATTGCAAAAAGGAAAGTAAGGTATTGAGAGGGAGTGATGTTTATAGAGGCAGAGGTAGAATGAGAGATAGATGAAGAGCGAGCAAGAGAGAGAACGAGGTAAAAAAAGAAAGTGAAGAAGGGAGAGAGAGAGTGAAAAAGAAAGCAAATGCAGCAGCAAAGAGTTAGGGAGTGAGAGGCAGAGTGAAAGATGAAGCTAAATAGAGGGAGAAATGGGAGGAAGAAATGAGAGCAATCAAGGGAGAAGTGGAAATGGAGAGAAAGGGATAGTGTGAGCAAGCGAGATGGAAGAAGAGGGAGGTAAATAGAAGGAGAGAAGGAGTGAGGATGAGGAAGAACAAGGAATAAAGGGAGCAGGAGAAAAATATGAAGAGAAAGAAGAATTTGGAGAAGAGAGAGGGAGTGAGAGAAAGAAATAAATAGAGGCAGGAAGTGAAGAAGAAAACAGAGGAAGAGATGAGCACAGTGAAGGGAGGGTGAAAGAGGAAAAGGACGGAGGAAGACAGAAAGTGATGGAAATTGAGAGAAAGGGATAGAGATAGAGAAATTTAAGAATGAGGTAGATAGAAGGAGATATGAAGGGAGAACAAGAGAGAAGGAAGAGAGGAAAAGGAAACTATAAAAAGAAAAAGAAAAAGAAAAGAAAATATAAAAAGAATGAGAAGCATGGAGAAGAAAGAGGGAGTGAAGGAAGTAGAGAGAAAGAGATAGAAGGAGCAAGAGAGATGGAGGAACAGGGAGGTAGATAAAAGGAAGAAGGGAAGAAGAAGGAAGAGAGAGAAAGGGGGAAGGAAAAAAATATGAAAAGAAAGAGGAGAGAGAGAGTGAGAGCTAAATAGAGGAAGATAAAGGAAAGAAGTAGAGAGGGAAAGATGAAAAGGGAGGAAGTAGAGATAAAGGTATAAAGGGAGCAAAAGAGATGGAGGAAGAGGAAGATGGGTAAAAGCAGGAAGAACAAGAGAGAGAGAAGGAAGAGAGTGGAGGAGAGAGAGGGAAAGTTAGTGGCTAGCCACAGTTATAAAAGGTTGAGTAGAAGCTGTTTAGCGATGTTGTGTGCTAAGGAAAGGAGAGAGGAAAGGAGAGAGGAAAAAAGGAAAGAAGAAGAAAGGATGAAAGGGAAAAACATGCTTTAATTCCTCAACATCTTGCTAGAAAAACATTCGAAAACACAAGCAGCTGATTTTGCAGAAAAGGTTTCAGCTTACACAAAAGCATTCGAATCAAGGTATTCAGCTGCTGTCATTTTCCTGCGATGGCAGAGAGAGCGATACACAAGCCTGTCTGGATCGATAAAACCAAACCTGAACATTGGTGTAATTGTGTTTGAGAGCATGTGGGTGTGCTGCCTCTCAGGCCATTTCTGCCTCAGCTGAAAGCTTTTATGCCTCAATGCAGGAAAGAACACAAATGTTGAATAGACAAGTTCCTGTTTTTTAGTGAACGTCCCTGAAGATTCTACAAAATGTACATCCAGGAAAAAGCCTCCTCTATAAATACCGACTCACCGGAGACATCCATGAATGTCCAGTATTGGGCCGGCCAGACATACAGTATGTATGTGTGTGTGTGTTTTCACAGATTTTACTAGCAAGCTAGCTAACATGAGCTAACCTTACAGGTTTTCTGTAAGGATTTTTAAGATATAGCTTCATCATGAACGCTAGTCATGTAGCTAACATGAGCTAACCTGACAGGACATCTGTACAAATGTTTAAGGTATATTCCGGAAATGTTAATCTTCTTCACTAATGATAGCTAAGTAGTGTAGGTGAGCTAATCTGACAGGATTTCTAATTTTTTTTTAGGACTTTTATGTCATGTTCATAAGTGTTCAAAACCTTCATTGCTGAACTTAGCCAGCTAGCTAATTAACAGTGTTTCTGTTATAAGGGTTTTAAGTCATCTTTATAAACATCAAGCCCTCCACTGCCTACTTTGACTGGATTTATGAAAGAATATTTAAAACAATATTCATAATTAATACTAACCACTTTGCTAGGATTCATAAAAAATTAATAATCTTCACTACATGGGCTAACCTAAATGGATTTCTTACATTTTAAGTACTTTTAAGTCTTATTCGTAAAACTTGTTAAAACTAGCCAGCTAGCTAACATGACAAGTTAGCACCAGCCAAGTAGCTAACATGAGGCTACCCTGACAGGATTTCTGAAGGATTGTTAAGTCATATTAATAAATTTTCATAACAATCATTCATTTCTTTAAAGATTAAGATATTCTTAGATGTTACTTTTTACCATTAATGCTAGCCAAGTAGCATGGGCTAACCTGAAAGGATTTTTGAATTGTTATTATTATTTGTTATAAATTATGTTCATATACTATTAAAAACATTCACTGTTAAAGCTGGGCAGATAGCTAAGTTTGGCTAACTTGACAGGATTTCTGAAACAATTTTTTTTATACATATATTCATAAATGTTAATAATCTAAATATTCACACTAGTCGGCTAGCTAACATGAGCTAACAATATAGAATTCCTGAAAGGATTCGTAAGGTATTTTCATAAATATCTATGAACTGCACCATGCTAGCTAGCTAGCATGAGATAACCTGACAGGATTTTTATGAAAATGTCTGATCGGAATACATTGACGTCTTGTAAACCCACAAAGGTTGTCCCATCTAAACTTTGACTGAAATCTAGACAACGTCTGGCAAACATTTCTCTTTGTGTTAACTCCGTTGTCTGCATATTGACGTTTTTTCTGCCCATCTCTCTCTCTCTCTCTCTCCTACTCCTTCCCCCTTCTGTTTGTGCTCAGTAGGAGCCGTGATGATGGTGTTGATGGTGTTTGGAGCAGTCCGGTTCCCTCAGGTGTGTTTATCCGTCCAGAGCAGCTGGACAAGCTGTAAAAACACAAACAAGCTTTGAAGCGGTGCTGCGTGTTGTTTCGGGACGGATCGAGTTTCTCCACCACACACCACCAGGCCTACGGGACACACACGTTCTCACACACACACACACACACACACAGATACAATGTTTAAAAATCTCAGCAACGCTGCTGTGCCTAATGCACTCGTACCACCACCGTACACACTACCATGTGAGTGTCACTACTGCTGAGTTAGGTCTAACATCTGGTTAGCAGTGGTCCTACGGTGGTCCCTCTCATTGATGGATGGGGTAGAGGGGGGCTGACACATTGTACATAGCAACAGATGGGCTAGTGAGTAATTGTAGCCCTACAACTAGTAGGAGAATCTGATAAAACAGCCAATGAGTGTAGCTAATCACGATGTACCTAATAAACTGACAACTAAGTGTATAAACTGGGAAGTGATTGGCCTTTAATGACCGTGTGATTAATCACCTTGTTCACTTCGCTTGTTTGTCTCCTGCGCTGTGGTTTGCTTGTCTTATCGGCGGTAGCGATAACCCGGTTGAACCCTTCGACAGTCGCTCCATCTGACTGTCAGTTTCTCTTAGTAGCTCCTTTTAGTGCTTCCCAGCTTTCCGACTGGATGTTAGCTTCAAATTTGTCCATTAAAATTAAGCACATTTTTTTCCAAAACCATCTAACAGTATAAAGAAAGCATTCAATGTAATGCTCGATTTACCATATGCCGAAGACCTCAGTGCTGCATTGCTTTTGGGAAACTCACCCCTGGTCAGATTGAGGCTCTAAATCTTGTTACTCCTCACTGAAGGACTAAAACAGGCCTATATATATATACATATAATTATAAGACTCAGTATGCTATTCATTCATAGCAAAAATAGAGATACAAATGAATACTCCTGTGTTCTATTCATATTTAGAATATGCAAATATCCTAATTAGCCATGTCCATCACCCACCCTCCCTGTCCTGAGGTTTAGTGGTTCCCTGAGTTGTTTGCTTGAAATCTATCTTGAGAAACATCATCAGGGTAGGCGAGGAGAGATTTGACCAGACCAACTGTCCTTTTATTCAAAATATATATGAAGCACAAGGAAAAATCTGCACTCTTTCTAAAGGGTTCTTTGGATAGTTAACAATTCCTGAACATTCTCTGAAAGGGAATCCCTCTATAGTAGGGTTCAACATAGGAGCTTTAATAGTGCTCTCAGGAGTACACACCTAAATAACACTTCAGGGTGCTAGCAGGACCCAAGCTTCCTTACTTGCCCAATTCCACTTTGGTCATTATCAATTTCCTCTTCTCCCACATGTATCACATGGCAGCTACCAATCTTGGAATGGGCTCATGGCCATTACAGCTGTAGCATCCTTGAGATTCAAACTCACAATCTCCCAATGATGGAGCAAAAACTTTGGACAGTTGTGCCACAGTCCAACAATTGTCTCCAGTTGATGCTCGAAGACAAATTTGCTGTATTATCCAACAAATGTGTTGGAATTTAGTGAATTGCATTTTGAAGAACCTATCTTCATGACATACTGCCAACATATGGACAGTCTTGAACAGTCTTGGTTCCAAAACTTTTTGGCAAACAACCCCAAATGGATGCTATGAATTTTCTGTATCCCATGTCTTGACCACCCATCATTTCATGTTTGTTTTTTTTTTACTTTTGTTTTTTTTCCCCACTTGGTTTTTTTCAAGGAATTAGCATAGGTAGATGGATGGAGATCTCCTAGTTTAGATCCCCTAGGTTAGGAAACCTGGTCTTGGTCTTATTCTTGTCTTGATGACTAGCAATGGTCTCACAGAGCCCTGATTTGGTCCTTAGAGGCAGCTCTTTAATTAGATTTTCTTAGAGCTTGTATGAACCTCATAGTAAAGCTGGTATTCTACAAAAGTAACAACATCTGTGAGAACTAAAGCTTGAGTTGTATTCAGTGAGCCTGAACACCTCAATAGTCAGTAACATATATGGAGTAACATCTGGAAAGATTAACCATGCAGGGAGAGCGAGTCCCATGCCCCATGCTGTCGGTATAACCCTGACTAACCTTTGACCTCTGATGATCTCTCCTGTCCCTGCTGTTCTAGGACAGTGAAACAGCATGGACTCTTCTTCTCTTGCCTTTATGTTCACTGTTGAACTCTGCCACTTTTTCCATGTCTCTCTCACTTTGTCTCTGATGTGGTCACTTTGTCTCTGCAGTCTCTTTCTCCATTTTCCACTTCCCTCCATCATACTCACCCACTCTCATTGACTTAAATGATCTCACACTCTATGTTGGGTTGTTTACACAAGTGTGGAGTCCATATTTTCACCCAGTGCCCCTTGATGTCTCTTCCACAACTGCAGCATGGCAGTAAATATCAGAGTTTGCGGTTGTCCTAACATGCATGCCTGATGGACTTACTGATTGTGGTTCTTGCCACAACAAACAGAGATGCTAACTCAGCTACATTTCTGAACCTCTTAATTAAAAAAAAAATTCTGCAATTTCTTTTGTACCTGGATTATTATGCCCAAGCCTGGATGGCTGGGAAAGAGTGTTGTGTTATTGGTGTTGTGCCATCCTTGTCACTAGGCAGGACTTTTTTTTTTAAATGTAGTGGAGAGTGTTTGAGATGGATATATTACTCATGCCACGATTGGAACAGTGCTGATTAGAAACACAGCTAAGGAAAATTGCAAAGAGCCTGCTATCACTGGCTCTGATAGTAGCAAGACAATGGGGAGCATTTCATCTTGGATAGTGTAGTGCTGTTATAACACTAGCCTCAAAATCTGTCCCTTTGTATGTTCCTGTATACACAATGACTGTCATAATTGCACAGCTCTAGATGTGACAACTGAAATACTTCCTCCATATCGCATCCATTCCTCCATATCCATAACATCAATGTGAATAATCAGTTTCCGCCCCAGTCTGATTGCTATGGGCTGACGCTGGTTTTATTAGAGTAAATCGCCTACAAAGCAACTCTACAAAACTTTTTATACAGGCATTTTATTCATTGACATGCATTGACAGAGGTGCCAACAATCCTAACAAGAAAATCCTGGCATGTAGAGAGAAAACCCTGGTGTATTTCACAGGGCCAAACTGTACAACAGTAAGAAAACAGTGAGGCAAAATTCAGAGCTTCTCCATATTTTTTTACAGACCAGAGAGACTACATTCCAGCCTTCTTCTTGGCTCACAAAACAGAGGCTCATGTATTCACAGGTTAAAGTTCACCTAGATAAAGGCAGATTGAAGCCAAAGTAACCGCTACCAGAAACAAATGTGTGCCTTTCTCATCAAGCGTCCTTTCCCACTCAGTGAATTGCCATTCTATTGTATGAATTTTATTTGTGGTTGGTCTGAGTGCTGCTTCATCTGAAAAAGCCAAAAAGCATAGTAAATATTTTTGGCTAAGCTGTAAATGTTCCTCTTTATTGATCCTTGTTGTCCACCAATGCAGTGTCTTCTGATGAAAACATTGTGCATTTCTGACGGATATCAAAATCAAGATTCCCCTTGGACACATGGCATGTGAGTTGAGATATTTGGTCTTGGAAGGTTTACAGTAGTCCAGATTAATTAATCTCTTGAATTACTTTTTTATTATATTCTAGATAAATGTACCCAATGACTAGCAACTCAGTGTATCTAGAAGAAATAAATTAAATGCGATTGGATTTGTGTTGTAAACTTGAACAAGTTTTACCACCAAGAAATCCCCTCAGATGAGTACATAAGTGGAGAAAGATCTTCACAGGTTTTAGTACATCAGTTTACAAGTCCAGTAGCATCAACTTATTAGATTAGACGAGTACTTGATGTATTGCCCCTGTGTCTGCTTTCCATTGGTGTATTCCATTGGGTAGGAGAGTTTGGGCCTTTCCAGCCTATTGCCCTTTGACCTGTTTGGCTCCTGGACCGACCTCCCCCACCACCGCGCGTCAGATTCCAACCCTCAAACCTCGGTGGACCACCTGTGCTGTTTGTTTAGTGTTTGTCAAGTTTATGATAGCTGTGTCTAATGTGGGATAATAACATGTGGCTTACACATTACGAGCTGAAGTCTGACACGCTGGAATGAGGATAGAGAGAGTGGGAGGGAGAGGGAGAAGGAGAGGAGGAGAAGGATAGAAATAGCGATACAGCGTTTAAATTTGTAAGAGAAAAAGAGATACAACCTCAACGACAGACAGACAGACAGACAGACAGACAGAGACACACACACATGCACATATTTCTTAGGATGCATGGAGGGATTAGAGTGTGGAGAGAAGGACAGAGAAACAGCTGTGAGAGGAGTGAGAGAGAATATGAGACAGAATGAGAGAGAATATGTGTGCGTGAAATATAAATAAAAAGAATGCGAGTGAGGAAGGAAGGAAAAAATGAACAAAATGACAAATTTGATGAAGCCCCTCTGAATTGTGGGGGCCAGACGGCGAGCCGGGGGCCCGCGCACATCTGCAGAATCCATCAGGGAGAGCGCGGCGTGGCCGCGTGTTTTCTCTGCGTCAGGTTTCGGCCGCGTGCCGTGGGGGGTTGTCTCCCGTTGACGCGTGATGATTTAGTCAGGTGTGAGCGTGCACTTTCCAATTTGGGGGGAAATAAATTAGAAGTGATTTTTTATGAGGGCTGCATCCCAGAAAACCCTGGCCCCTGGGCCGTCACACTGTCAGCCCAACCGACATGTTTATAAAGAGGAGTACGGCGTGGGAGAACGGAACACGCATAAATACTCACACAGACATACTTGTGCACAGACACATAAATACATATTTCCATTTGGATATATGAAAATAAATGATGCAATCATCAGGTGTAGAGATACAGACAGATTTGCTCTTTTACACACACACATATCAATATTTCTCTTTGATAAATTCATTCAGTTGCCATTTCATGAGGTCCATCTACCGTATAGCTCATTTTGTATATGCACGATTACTCATGTACAGTTAGTAAGACCCCCTATAAAGGACCACCAGTGAGTGTATATTATTTAGGCAGTGTTTCATTGTCAGTACAGCAGTGACATTGACATGATGTGGTGTGTATTGAGCTGGAAAGAATGCATCACTGCAGACTTGAGAAACAGTCCACCACCAACCTACAAGACGGACCAACAAGGTAAGCGTGTGCAGTAAGTATTTAACACACAAGTTTAAAACCCAAGTAACACTGCTGTACTGAGAATAAACTACCACCCAAATAATATCTGCTCAGCTGTGGTCTTTTGGTGGTCCCTTTCCACTGCTGGATGGTTTGAAGAGGGCTGTAGAGTGTATTCCATTATCACCCCATCTCCTCACCACTCACCTCCATCTCTCCTCAAACCATAAAGAGGAGGGTTTCTCCACCCCAATTTGCACAGAAAACTCTATGATAGCTAAACCTAGTAAAATGACAAATGAATCCATATTTGCAGTATAACCAATAACGTTCATTCATTCATTCATCTTCAGTAAGCGCTTTGTCCTGGTCAAGGTCCCAGTGGATCCAGAGTGGTGGATCTCAGGAACACTGGGTGCGTGGCAGGAATACACCCTGGAATGGGATGCCAGTCCATCACAGTAACCTATAACATATAAAATGTATATACTCATTACAATACAGTCAGGAATATACATACTGTATAACATAAAACACATCAAGCAAATGTAAATATATTGACATCTGCCGTGCAAGAAAAACCCCCACCAATATTTCACACTTAGCACACCAGGTTTGGCTAATAATTGGCAAATTAAACTTTCGAATTATGCTCTGTTTGGGTCAAAATGACCCATTTTTCTTTTTACTCATGCTACAAATGTTCCGTACTTCATGTGTTCAGCTCAATTTCTGTAGCAAACATTTAAAAAAATCCTGTTTAAAAGACATTTAAATTACCAAGATGATGTTGAATTATTATTATTATTATTATTATTATTATTATTATTATTATATAAGTAATAAGTAGTAAGGTGAAATAAACATATTTGTAGATGTGAACCAAAAAATGTAATGCTACAGTATGTTCCATTCACTCCTATCTCATATTTCTACTCCCACCTAAAAATGAATGTTAGAACTGTTAAAAATATGAAACAAATCTGTGATAACATTGCTAAGTAATGAACAGAACTTGAGGGTTAAGATAAATCAGGTGGATTTTAGCAAAAATGAATCATGCCTTGAGGAGACGTTTGGGAATCCATGGCACCGCACAAATGATCAATAACTTTTTTTTTTTTTTTGGCAAAATGTCCAAAAATATCTTGTTGCTATTTATTGTATTAATGTTGAGCTGGGATTTATTCTATTCACTGAGTGGTTTGCAGATAAATGATCATTATTTGCCCTGTGCACAGATACCTACAACCAATGGCATTTCTGTCTCATTTGTGTTTACAGAATACTTATACACATACATACTAACCTCAGCACAACTTTTAGCTCTGTGTGTGGGTTAATGCTATGTTCTCAGCCCAGCCTGTTCTGTGCTTTGGGAAATGCAGGCAGGCAGGAGAAAACGCGCATTATTTCAGTAAAATATCCGATTGGTCAGGAAAAGAAGAGTGCTGATCCCCCTCCTCTTCCTCCTCCTCCTCCTGCTCTTCCTCTGTGTCGGACGAAGACTAATATTTTTCCAACGGAGCGAGAGCAGGAGGGGGGGCCATTGCTGAAGGAAGAGACCCGACTGGGAACCATAGGGGTGCTGTGCTTAGGAAATCCAAACCCTCAGTGACCTCTGACCTCTGCTACTGCTGCCCCTACCGCAGAAGAGAGAGAGAGAGAGAGAGAGAGAGATCAGAAACTAAGAGAATAACTGAGAAAGAACAAAGTATGGAGAAAAAGACAGAGGCTAGAGAGAAAGTGAGGGTAGAAGAGCAAGAGTGTATAAATAGATAAAACAGTCAGTTTTTTTTGAAGATGTTCTTCGGAGATGCTCTGTCATGCCTCTTGAAAGATGTCAAGATGGTTTGTGGAGATAATTGGACACCTCTCTTGATCCTTTGGATCCTTCCAGAGCTTTGAAGTGTGTTACTGAGAAAATTTCCAAAAAAGGCAAGTTCTCCTAAAACCTGATGGCTAGTATAATGAGGTACATGGATAGACATCCAGATAGATAGATAGATAGATAGATAGATAGATAGAAAAAAGCAACAGATGGCCATTTAATTCCTCCATAATTTTGTGACACTGGAGACTCCTTCCAATAATGCAAAATAAATGTGCTTTAAATATGTTTATGTGAAGCGTTCACCGTACAAGTCCCTGTAAATGAGCTGTTACTATAGAAACGATAACATATTGCAAGTTCATTAATTTAAACCTGTGATTCGAGCATTTATTCCAGTAAAGTGCAGAAAACTGAAACTAAACTGAGAGAGAGAAATGCAAGGAAGAGAAAGTAGAGCGCTAAGCTGTGATGCAGGGGCTCATGGTCTGGACCACTGGCAGTATGTTCTCCACCTTTCTGCACTTTCTGCACTTAAAGTGTTAATGGTTAAACCAGGCAACAGGATATGAAGATCCCGAACCAATCACCTTCCACCTTCAGCTTTAGGCCTCGTGTTTAAACCGAAACCGCAAGAGTTATATAATTTGTGTTATTTTTATGTACATTGGTACCGTTCTGTGTGTGTGTGTGTGTGTGTTTTCTGTGTACTTTGGAAATGTGTCAAACACCATCCTAAAGGAAAGATCCAGTTTTTCCTCTAACCCCAGATTTAGGCGCTCAGCAAAGACATGTTTAGTGCCTGATGTTTACTTCTTTAGCTCTGCCCTGGAGCTATGAGACTAATGTACCTAAGAGTGTCTCACAAAATAAATATAAAACGGGTTTTGGACATCATAAAGCAGAGAGCTGAGGTGATAACCAGTGCAGTTCAGTTTGTAATCAGATAGCAGTTGTAAAAATGTCTGTGATGCTTTTGCGCCACAGTTGGAATTAAATCTTTAAATGTGATTTTCTCTTTTTTTTTGGTGATTTTACAATGCTAGAATTTTTTTGTGCCTAAGATACAAACAAAAGAGGAACAACTTTCAATTCAGGAAAACATGTAGTTTTCAGAAATATGTATGTATATTAAAACATAGCCATTTAACCATTATGGTGAAATGTCTCTTTTGCTTGTCCCTCTGGGAAAGGCTTCATGCGAGCTCCACAGAGGGTTTTTCTATAAGACTGGGTTCAAGTGGAACAACGTTTAGGAATCGTAGAACCCTTATCTATCCAAAGACCCCTTGAGAGTCTCTTTTTTATCTTCATAATTAAAACACAAATCCAGTTGCAAAATGTGCTGCTATACTCTTACAATTTTACTAAATTTAAGAGTTCTTTGGTTGTCCCAATCGGGGAACCTTTATGTAGAACCTGTATCAGAATGGGTTCCAAGCAGAAAAATGGAAAAATTTAACTATAAGGGTTTTCCTAGACCACCAGACACATTTCATACAGTAATTTTGATGAATTGTGCTACAGCAATAATAACCTTATGGGTTCTTCAGTTGCCCCTTTGAAGTAACTCCTAAAGTTTCTACATAATATGAGTACAAACACTCTCCTTTGTGCAAATACACAAAGCAATACAAGTTCTGCTTGAGTGTGTTAAACAAAGCCCTTGTAGCAGGCAATATGGAGGAGTGTGTGCGTTGTGCCACACTTGCCCAGCAAACTAGGTCAAAGTCCAGCTACTTTATGAGCTGTTAGGACAAGAGTGACAGAACCAAGGGGAAAGAAGGAGGGAGGGAGCGAGGGAGCAAGGGGAAAGAGGAAGTGAACGGTGTAGCTGTTCCCAGCTTTTGTGCCCCTGGGCAGGGTGAGGGGCACGAGGTTGGGGTCAGTGGCTGGGTGGTCAGAGAGGAACGAGGTGTGTGTGTGTGTGTGTGTGTGTGTGTGTGAGTGAGTGAGTGTGTGATTGTTTAGCTACCCTCTGCTCGTGGGAATAATCACAGAGCTCCAATCTCATGTTTCTCTCCCCGTTCCTCTATCTCCTCTCCGATCAGCTCTCTCTCACTCCGTCTTTACAGACACTTGGTTGTTTTTACTTAACACAAACTGATTTTGTTCCAGTTCGCACTTTATGAGCTCTCCGGAGAGCACTCGTCTGAGGGAATATTTTATTATTATTTTTTTTTTTTACAAAAATCCCAGGTTTTGACAGGTCTGAAAATACGGCAGCCCAAAATGCTGAGTCGTTCTGTGAGTTAAAGAATGCAGCCTTATAAACTCGATGTTCCAGCTCGCCCCAAGGCCTCTTAACACCACTGATCTCATCCAGCACTCCAGGCAGTTGGCAGTGTGTGTTCTGCCTGCGCCATCTTGGACCAGAGAGGCACTCTTCTCTTGTCTTACACTTGTCTTGCACATACTTTATGTGGAAATGCATTACCAGATGTGACGCATTAAACAATGCTGCATATGTGAAAAATAAAACGCAACATTAACCCAAAGCAAAAATATATATTTTAAAAAATGCCATCACATGGTGTCACATACTGGAAGTGCTTCAGGCCAAGTTGTGTGAAAAATATGCAGAATCATTTGAAGAACAACAATTTATCCATAATTTGAAGGTTATTAATTAATCTATAAAACTATTAACAGAACACTTGCTATTTATTTGATTACCTTTCTGTTTAAGCTCTTAGAAAAAATAAAGTAGAACAATTAAGAGTTCTTCAGCCTGTCCTTCTGGGGGGAACTTTTAAAGTTTCCACAGTATATAGACCCCTACAACAGTGTGTTTCCTTTATCAGAGAGGTTTCCAAATAGAACTGAAGCAAAGCAGAACCTTTTATTTTACAATTTCCTTATTCTACATTGTAGTTATGGTAAGGGTGGGACTTTGTAGTGGTTTTTATTGTCATTAAACATTTCATTTCATATTACGTCAACAATGCAATAGCTAGCAAACATTTAAAAAAGATGAATTTAGTTAGTTAGTTATTCAACATGCCAAACATTTTAAATAAATACCCATTCATAGGTGACATCATGGGTTTTACCCAATTAACCATTCCACCTATATTCAATGTTGCAATGAAAGAATCCATACATACACACAAAAGATATGAAGTTCAAATGTCTGCAAACCTCAAAAATCAGAGGCTCGTTCTCTTCATTAAAGAATGAAGCATACTTTCTACTCAAACAGCGTCTGGTTGGTCATGAAAACGTTTAACTTCTGGCATGCTTATTATAATAAACAGATCAATGTATATAAATTCTAAGACATTTTTTTCTGGAGGCATGTATGCTGAGGGAATGCCAGGCCTGGGAATAACTGATAACACATGAGGGTTAGACAATAACAAAGCCTGATATTATTTAATTTAATAATTGAACATATTAAATGCCTAAATGCACAAATGCTGTTCTGGCAGAAGATAAACCAGATAAAAGTGGCTTCCTCATTGACAATACTTATATATAGACACAATTTTCTTGTTTTAATTTCCATGGTTTATAGAAAGAATTAGAAAACTTCAGTTATATTGGAAATATTTCTACTTTATCATTACCATATATTTTTATAATCTATGGGATATTTTAACTCATAAATTGCAGCATACATCTTCTTAACTTACTGCAATTTTAACTCTTTCAGGACATTTATTCTGATCAAATAAATCAGACTATTTATGCCACTTTTACTCAGTTGGCTAATCGCCAAATTGACTCTTTTGATCAGTGATTCGACTCCTCAAGCTCACGTTAAAGAGCCAATTCAAAGAATCGACTGATTCGCAAACGACACATCACTAATTTTCATCTCACTAAATGGTGACTGTGGGAAGAAAAGTGTTAAGATTGGTTAAAATTGTTCATTTTTCAGGCTATACATTTCTAAAATAACTGCAAAGTAACGTTTACCATTTAGCTAGCTAGCGTTAATTTCCTAATGAGTTTAATTCTGTCAGGTTAGCTTGTGCCAGCTAGCTGTTTAGATTTAGCCAAAAAATATTGCAGCCAAGGAAGTGAATTTTCTAAAGTGAACCAAAAAAAAGTTCGTTTTCCAACTTCAGCAGAAATCAACAATGCCGTTCAAACATTGTTTCACTCAGTAAATCATTTATTATTTTCTGCTGCTAATTGTTAACACCTTCTCCACTGAATTTGATTAGATTAGCTCATGTTGCCATGGTAACGACCAGCCCTCACTGCATGGCTTATATAAAAGAAAATGGAAAGATCCTCCTGCTTTCTGTCTATTTGTAATACTCACACACCTTTGGTACTTAAGTAGAAAAATAATATTAAACATCTAAAAGAGTAGTGTTCTTGTGAATTACTTTACATTTTACTTTACATTTTACTTGGCTCATCTATTAGTAAGGTAGCTTATATTATTACTTTATACAATCCTGATGAATTCTTGAATCTGATTGGTCAGAAGGTTTTGATTAACTTTCTATAACAGCAGCTCTGACAGTAGTTCCGTCTGTAATGCAAGCAATAGGTTTATATTAATGTGCTCCTTCTAATACGTAATAATTTTTTACAAACACATTACAAACACAAGCTGTGTTTTTTGTCTCATTAACCTCAAGAAAGAAAAAAAGACTGGCTGATGAGAGAACGACGACGATGTTTATAGCTGCTATAATGTAAGTGAAAACAGGAACTAACTTGTTTCACGGATGTTCCACAACATTAAATGTAACTATAAAAAAGCTTTAAAAAAGTATGATGTGTCAGTCTTCAATAAATAAAACAGGGCTGATAGAGATGCCCACTTATGACTAATGTCATAATTACAATTATTTTGTAATTTTAATATTGATTTTTTTCAGTCAAGTAAGGAACAACACATTGCACTTTTGTATTTTAGGTCAACAAAAATCAGGCTTTTCTTTTATATTTCTGTTCTTTAAATGTGTAAATATACTATATACACATATACACAAAGTACATTTCAGCTGAATTTCAGCTACATTTCAAACACTAAAATATATCTACAGAATCATTTTAGAATATATTTAAATAGCCCTGATGAATTTCCTGTTGTTTATTTGTTTGAGAAGGCTAAAATTTATTATCACAATTAAAAGATGATTAATTCTTTAGACCTATTAGATGACAAAACTGCCCTGTTTCTGAAATTTTGCCTTACTCGCTATTCCCTACAACTGGCAAAGGGCATTATGGGTAGATAACTACATGTTAATATTTAAAGCGTGCACTGATTATTCTTGGGCGTGGCTACAAAATGGCAGAATTCCCAAAACAGTGCACTATTCAGTAAATTTGTTTGTGTTTCAGACACAGCGAGTCTCTCGAACAAGATGGTGGTTCTGTACATCAAGCCTAACTGACTTGATTGGCTGTGGCGGTGCGGGAAGCGTCCCACCTCGATCCAGCAGGGAGAGCTGTCAGCAGTTTGACTGGCCCCGTAAAACACACACACACACACACACACACTTGACATCCAAACCCAGCCATGACAGGTAGAATACATATAGCTTATTGTATTCTTATCCTTGGCTTTTCTCCACTTTCTCTCTCTGTCAGTCTTTTCGATGGATCTGACCCTCTCCAGCGCTCTTCCTCACACACTTTACTGTACTTGCGTTCTAAAAACAAATCCACATGGCACGTTCCGAGTTAGCAGCATTTATTTCAATAACAGTGATGCAATCCATTTGCACTCAGGAATCCTGCTCTAATGCGCCGGCGGAAAGCTGGAATGCTGCGGGAAAACAAACTGGAGTGCAAGAAAATAGACAAAGAGGGATAATGGGAAAGGGAGAGAGAGAGAAAGAGAGATGGTATGTGGACATTTGTTTCTGATGGAGAGGGATAGAAATGACTGAATTTCTAATGTATGCTGTTTTCCATCATCAGCATACTTTGAGCTGGCAGTGAAGAAGAGAGAGAGATGGAGGGATGAAAGTGTTGACATTGCTGTTTGTACCCCAGCAATGATTACTCCATCTTTCCATTCCTCTACACTGGTCCTCTTTCCATAAAGTTTGAAGGCAAACATCCAGATATAAATTATAATAGTAAAAGATAATGATGATGTTTTTGTTCTCTAAAAGCAGAACTAGGAAGTGAGGCAACCGTCCTCTGTGTGTGTGTGTGTGTGTGTGTGTGTGTCACTAATGTGCTGGCATACATGGGTATCTGTCCATGTGTGTTAAAGCAATGGGATGCAAATGACACCAATAATAAATAAATTCTTGTGATAATATAACGATAATGCAGGGTGTCCCAAAAGTCTCCATACACAGGGGAAATTAAGGCTTTTTAGCAAAATGTCTTCCAAAATGTTTCATACTTTCATACTGGGAGCCAAAGTTGAGAGAGACGACTCTGTGTGTGTTTACAAAGAAATGGCAGTCATGTAGTTTTGTAAATAAAGCTACATTTGCTAGAAAGTGTTAAATTTCCCCTATGTATGGAGATGTTTGGGACACCCTGTATAATAAGAGAGGAATAAAACACTTGGGTTCGTACTGTGATAGGAAACTAATCAGTGATGGAGCGAAGCCGAGCTACTCTTACCACGTCGAAGCTGATTATTTTCCCACAACAACACTTTCTACAATAAAAGGAGATATATTTATTGAGACTGATTTTCTAAAGACTGACTATCTGATGAGATTTACTCAGTTTAAAGTGACGTGCCTACGCTGCTAGTAGGTAGTTTGCATTTCTGGTGCTTCCTGTATAAGCAGCCCCATGTTCCCTAGAAACACTACAGCTACAAAAGGTACAGTTTAGTGTACCTTTAAAGAATGATATTGAACTGCTGTTTTAAAGAAAAATGGCAAACTTAGAATGGCACAGTATTTTACAGTGTCCATAATAACAACAACAACAATAATAATAATAATAATAATAATAATAATAATAATAATAATACCATGTGTGTGTGTGGAGTATCATATTTTTACCCATAATGTTTAACTAATGCCTGTTTGGGATAAATAAAGTTTTTTCTATTCAAATCATGTTCTGCAGTAGGAAAACTACAAAAAGGAAATGTTGCACTTTATCCGTTTTGCTTAACTATCCAGGATGATACAGTTATAGAAGTTATAGGGATCAATATTGACTTTCTAGAGCAAAATGTTTATGTGCCCATAAAAAATGGCTGTTTTAGTTGAGGGCAGAGTCTAATTCTGTGTGTGTGTGTGTGTGTGTGTGTGTGTGAGGCAGTAAAGACAATGTCAGTGTCAGACACACAGGATAATGTGGTTATTGCTGCTCGTCATGCTGATAGCCAGAACACATTAAATCCTGTTTAAAGGCCAGGTTTTGCTGACAGTCTGGGTTCAGGGACATTTCACACTGTCCACACACACATACACACACACACACACACACACACAAAAACACACACAAACACACATGGGAGAAGGTATAGATGGAGCACAGGGTGACTTCACTACTGTAAAAAATGAAATGATATGAAAATAGACAGACCAAAATATATCGAAGGAAAGACAGGGAGAGAAATAGAAGCTGAGAGGGAGAAAAGAAAGGGTGGAGGATGAGAAGAGGAGATGGATAAAGAGTGACAGAGAGATAAAGAAAGAATGATATAAAGGGAGATAGAAAAAGAGAGATGGTGTAAGAGAGAGATAGAGGTAGGTGAAGGGAGATTGATACCATACATACAGAGGGTAAGAGTGATAAACACTGAGAAGGAGAGAAATAAAAAGAGCGAGAGAGAGAGAGAGAGAGAGAGAGAGGGTGAACAGGTTGAAGGTATTTACTGCTGTTCAAACGGTGGCAGTAAAAAACTCTCGCAGTAGAACGAGTTAATTTTTAATTTGAGATCAGCTACGGGGATGCACACTATCTAGTGTATAAGGATGAGACACACACACACACACAGTACACACACATGACACAGTCATGAGAAATAAAAGAGCTTAGTTTGTTGTGTTAATGTTTATTAGTAGTAATTAATGCTCTCACACAGGAGCACCAGGGAGCAGATCTGCTATCACATTCCAGGTTATCTAATCTAATATCAGAAAGTTATCTGATGTTATCTAATTTTGTTATTCAAAGGTATCAAATGTGTTGAAGGCATAAATAAATACATAAAAACAAGTTATTTGTGTAATATAAACGAGCATGTGATCTTTCATAGATTTATAGTTAATTCATTAGTGATAGTACTTTATTATTAACCTGTAGTTTTAATGTTTACGGCAGCTTGAGTTTTGGACTCAAAATGAAGCATGCTGTAAATATGTATTATTATTATTTTATTGTATTATATTATTTTTATGGAATCTTTCTTTATTAATTCATAAGAGCTGTGCGTAAATCAGTATTCATTAGAGATCGGATACCGAGTATCGTTATTGGGCCGATACCAGAAAAAAAAATGGTGGATCAGATATCAGAGAATACATTGAATATTGGATTCTGTAACAAGTGGGAAAGATTGGACTTGGATTTGGAAAAGAAATTTATTTTTCAAAATGGGAATGTTTACATACAAAGAGGCTTGACTGCTTTTTTTTTTTGTTAGGATGATGTAATTACATTTAGACTTTATACTATATACTATACTATATTTATTATGTCTTTACAGTGTAACTGATTTTTGTGTGAAAGCATTTAACTGTGTAAAACACATTTTAAATTTTGATTCTAGGGACTATGGGGGTTCCAGCCAGATAAATGCAAAGGGGACTTCCTGGTTGAAATTATTCTTCAATACAATGAGCCAACTAGAGGATAACTGTCTGAAAGTATTAGCATTATATTCTGCACGCTAGATCTAGCTAGTAGTGCTAGATCGGGCATCCCAGTTAGATAAACCATCATTACATCATATAGGATACAAGCGGTAAAGCTTTTATACTCTGTATATACTTTAAAAGCTATCAAGACAATTTGAGCAAAATGGTGACTTCTACCAAGAAAGCTAACTAAATAATTAACATTAGGTACTCCAGACTGAGCTCATAGCCGGCTGCTTGCTTGCTTGGCAAAATAATGTTGGGATAGCGCGGATGACAAATTCACAACAATTCAGAATAAACTTGCAGAAGTTCTGCACGCTAGTGAGATAAGACCACCTTTAGGGGGTTCCTGGTATAACGTTGTACATTAACTATCAGAGGTTTTGGGGGAGTTCTGCACTTTCAGATTTGACATTTTCATGTCTTTCATTTTCAGCCTTCAGAGGGACCCCCTCAAACTCGGGGCACCAAACAATTGCCTGCCTCGCCTGTCCTGTAGCTACACCTCTGGGTCTGATTAGCGAACTGATGACATGACTTGTACAAAAAAAGCTGATGAAAACAGAATTTTAAAGCCTGTTTGACAGAGAAGTATCCGTTTATTCTCTCCACGCCAAATTCAAAATAGCCGTGTCCCATCTGTTCAGAGTCTGTGGTGTGAGTCAAAAGTGTTAACATGTAGCATCAGTGCAAAAACAAAACATAACCACTTTGAATTGTTGTATTTATAGCTATAAACTAAGCATTACATTACAGTACATACTGTTGTCGCTGTATTAGTCGCTTATTTGTACCTTTGTAAACAAGGATTTTATGTCGCTGGACATTTACAAAAGTTTTAGCTGAAAAACCCTTCATATAGATGGATGATTAGCATAAATAATTTGAATGAACTCCAGTGACGTTGTACTAAATTCAGGCCTTTAGGACAGATGTGTAGCTGGGGGTGTGGACAGATGTGTAGCTGTCAAATATTTTTATGACAATTTCAAACGACACAATGACACACATACAGCACAGCTCATTATAAATGTGTTGGATATTATTATTTTGCTCAGTAATTGTGTTATACTGATGTGCATACAAAGTCAATGTCAAAACAAATGTGTCCAGTAGTTTTTTTAATCACATTTAATCACGTGTCTAAGAGAAACAGGATTAAATTGGAATTGCGCATTTTTCTGGGTGTTAAATAAGATAATTTCTGCTGAGGAGCCTAAAGTTACATGTAGCCTAAAGTTACATGAGATTACTGTGGATGGTACCACTTAGAAACCATCAAGAGGGCTTTGGACTTCAATTGTATGAACAGTTTTGCTACAATGGCTTAGAAGTACAATTGCTATGGTAGCTTTAGGACTGCAATTCCCACGAACAGTTTTGCACTCAAGGCTAAGTGATATAATAGTGAACAGTTGAAAACGGCAACAAAATACACTTCATGTGTAAATTATTATGAACTTTCGTGGTTACACAGTTGCCCTTTTTGACCATGTAGTATACAGTTTAGAAGGGAATTATTTATAATCGCACTATCTGGTGTCACCCAGATTAGGATAAGTTCCCTTTTGCATCTAGTTCCTCTTAAGGTTTCTTCCTCATAACGTCTCAGGGAGTTTTTCGCCTCTGGCTTGCTCATTAGGGATAAATTCATAAATTAAAAAATTTATATCCTGAATTTATAAATTTCTGTAAAGCTGCTTTTGTGACAATTGTCCACTGTAAAAAGAACTATACAAATAAAGTTGAATTTAATTTAATTTTTCTAGCATGTTGTTTTCGGTGAAACTGTCATAAAGGTATTTTAAATTCCTTCATATTATTAATATGGTAATATTGGTTGATTATAAATCATGCATCTACAAAATACATGAGCGTGTCACGTGTATTATTTTACAGATCAAGCAGCGATTTTATTAAGTGTATTTCCTTACAACATCCTGAAATTAATTTCTGTCTACACCGCTGCTGGAGTAGCAGCAAGTCATGGTGAGTGGAGTCAGCAAAGCTAGACTCTGCTCTGCTCACACTGTCCCGCTGTGATTTGTACAGCAGAGTCCAAAAGTCTGAGTCCACCACCACTGTCCTTATTTCATCAATTATCAAAGACTAACAAAAGTTTACTAAGTGAAGCAGCGCTACTCCAGAATATATTATTTAAAACCAGATAGGGATCATTTTAGCTGTTTGAGAAGTCCTTGTGTGTTGCCCTCTCTCTCTCTCTCTCTCTCTCTCTCTCTCTATCTGAATCTCTTGTTCACACTTCATTTTTTTTGTTGTATTGCTATAAATTTCATTCGCAGCATTGACTGTTGTGGTCTCTTAACGATTAACAGTTGATACTGTGTAATTGCCGCTACTGCTCTGTCAGGTTGAGGAATATCATTCATGGATCTGAATTTGTTCACGTGTTGTAGAGAGGTCAGACTTTTAGACCCCTCTGTAATTGAAAAAGCAAAGTGATGACAAAAACAACCTCAAGGCTTTAGAGCACCACCTGAGCAAAAAAATTATTTGGTATGAAACGAGTTTGACATTTTGACTGGGCGTCTGTGGGGAGCATTTACTTAAAGAGCCGCTCGGGTGCAATATCACGACGATCCACGTGGTCATGCTCCTTCAACCTAAGAGTACAAGTCCAGATGTTCTTACATCTACTATCTCTCCTTCTCTCTCTATCTCTCTCTATCTCCCTATCTCTTTACTTGTTCATCTTTCTCTCTGTTTTTCTCTCTCTCTCAATTCTGTTATGATTTACATACATTTATGATGGTTATGTTGGTAGCACAGTATGTAGTAGATAAGGAAATTGTCTATCTATCTATCTATCTATCTATCTATCTATCTATAAAATTTTCTCTCCCATTTTCTATTTTTCAGTTCTTTCTTTCCTTCTTTCTTTCTTTATTTCTTTCTTTCTCAATTAAGTAAACTCTCTCTCTCTGTCTCTCTCTCTCTCACACACACACACACACACATATATACACACACACACACACACCTATTCCAGCCAGCAAATTTTGAGGGCAGTCATGGTTCATTGAAACCTGTGGTTGTGTGTGTGTGTGTGTACGACGTGTTACAGTATGAACCTGAGAACTGTACTGTTTGACCAACTTGACACCACACGGGGAGAATTAAAGCACATAAAACACACACACACACTGACACACACACACTCACAATCTAGCATGGCCTTGACCTTCTTCCCCACAGCTTAACACACACACAGGAAGACACATGGCTGTGGAGTTACAGGACAAGGTAATTGCCCGTGCAGGGCCAGAACGGGAGGGAAGACCAGGGTTTTACAGCACTGACGAAAATAAAACAGAAGGACTCTGCGGTTCACAGTACAGTTGGAAAGACAAATATTATTTTTTACGAGCGAAAGGAGAAGGCCATGGACCGGCAGTATAAAACACCTTAATGACTGAATAGCTGAAGTATTAAATCTCTTAACTTGAGCCGGGCCTGGGGAGCACATGCTCCGACCCCGAGACACAGAGACAGAGGCAAAGAAAAGGAGGGAAGGCAAGGGAGGGCGAGAAAATGAGAGAACAAGCCCTTAAGTGTGACAATGCGGTCAAAGAGAACACACACGCTCTCCTCACACTCCTTAATCCCACGCTGGCAGGAGTTGCTCCTCTGTAAATCTTTATGTTGGACACAGCCGAGCAGTTTAATAATTACCTGCGAATGAATAAACTTCACTTTTCAGGAGTGAGTGCTGAGCTCCAGGTGAAAGATGGCTTTTTTTGTGAAGGGAACACTTTACACTTATGTTTGTGGAAAGAGTAAAAAAAAAACTCTCTTTTTCTGTGTTAGTTTGAGCTGCTTTGGGGTTAGGCATCAAAACTTATTTTATAGCTTTCACCAATTCATATCTTATATCTGTGGTGTAAAATATAGTGGTTTGAGCATTTTATACCTCAGCAGTTATGGTTCTGAAGTAATGACCAGAAGGTTGTGAGTTCAAATCCCACAATTGCTAGGGACCCTCTTTTGGAGCCTTGAACAAGATCATTAAAAGAAAAATCCATCCTGATCACTTGCATTTGAATATTTATAATTAATGTGATCTTCACTGGCATCCAAGATTTATTTTAGTAAGAAATTCTGCGCTGGCATTTTTTAAATTAGGGTCTGACAATATGATGAGATGCCGCAGGTGTTGTGATAATTTTTTATAAAATTTTATAAACAGGATCGTAGTTCCTGTTTTCAAATTGTTTCTTGCCGCAAAGACAGTAAACTATACTGTTTCTTTCTTATTCATCAATAAGTTTGTACTGTCATTTTCACTTGTTGTATTTCACTTTCCCTTCTGCCGTATTTTCATTTTTCAAAGAACGCTTTTGTTTTTTTTGTCTAAAAACAGCGAGTGGAGGCCATCCACGCTGGATCTGTGTAAAATAATATCAACTAATCTTCGACTCTGGTAGGTTAAACATGTCAAACATTCAGCTTGTTCAGTGTGTTGAGTGCAGGATGTTTAGTCATTCTTCCTAAGTCGTTAGTAATAGCTTTATTTGTGCTAAGTGTATATTAGTTAACTCTCTGATGGAGAAGATTGCAGCATTAGAGGTGCGCATCCAGTCTCTAGAAAGGATTAATGAGAGTGAGAGTAGTACAGTTTCTGTAGGGGAAAGTCTGGATGCCTTAGGCGGAGTTAGCAATCCCCCAGCTCCGGCATTAGAGCCCTCACGGCGGGGCAAAGGGGTGAAGACTCGCCGGCATAATCACAAAGCCAAAGCTAACGCTAAGGCTCGCTCATGGGAGCACCACTATTCTCTGCTTCACGTGTCTAACAGGTTTGCTCTCCTCGGTGAAGTACCCGCTGAGAAACCTAAAAGATCTCTGGCTATAGGAGACTCTATCTTAAGGCACGTGAAATTAGCTAGGCCTTTAGGGGCACTAGAAGCTCTCGTTAGGTATATACTGGGAGCCAGGGCGCCAGACATAGCACATAATCTTTCAAAGGTAGTTATTCATGTAGGAGCTAATGATATACGCCTTTCGTCAGTCACAGGTTACTAAGAGTAACATTGTAGAGGTGTGTAAATTAGCGAAGGGAATGTCTGATGCAGTAATATGTTCTGGCCCCATCCCAATGCAGCGTGGCGATGTAGCTTACAGCAAGTTATGGTCGCTGACCTGCTGGATGTCCAGGTGGTGCTTCGAAAACAATGTGGGCTTTATAGATAATTGGAGAAGTTTTGAGGGAAAGGCTGGCCTGTTAGGGTGGGAAGGTCTCCATCCCACTATCAAACCCCTAATTAAAAAACCTGACCTCAACCCCTGGTCAATATCAAACCTCCCCTTTATCTCTAAGATCCTAGAAAAGGTTGTAGCACAGCAGTTATGCTCATAATTACACAGGAATAACATTCATGAAACATATCAGTCAGGATTTAGGTCTCATAGTACAGAGACAGCGCTGGTTAAAGTGGTAAATGACCTACTACTGGCCTACTCAGGGTTGTGTCTCCTTGCTTGTGTCGTTTGACCTTAGTGCAGCTTTTGATACCATCTATTGACTATTCTCGTCAATAGACTAGAAAATGTTGGCGTTAAGGGAACAGCCCTCTCCTGGCTCTTATTTGACTGATTGTTATCAGTTTGTAGATGTAAATGGTGACTTCTCTACACATACTAAGGTAAAGTTTGGTGTTCCACATGGTTCTGTTTTAGGCCCACTGTTCTTTTCTTTATATATGCTACTTCTGGGCAAAATTATTCGTAAACATGGTATTCGCTTCCACTGTTATGCTGATGACACACAGTTTGTTTCAGCAAAGCCAGATGACAGACACCAGCTTAATAAAGTTGAGGAAAGTGTAAAAGACATTAGACACTGGATGCTTATTAACTTCCTTTTACTTAATTCTGACAAGACAGAAGTACTTGTACTAAGACCACATGCTGCTAGAAGTAAGCTTTCTGATTACATAATAACTCTGGATGGCCTTTCTGTTTCATCATGTGCAGTAGTAAAAGACCTTGGTGTGATTATTGACTTCAGTCTTTCATTTGAAGCTTATGTAGATAATATTACTAGGATATCCTTCTTTCATCTCAGAAATATTGCTAAGATAAGAAATATAATGTCACTGCATGGTGTAGAAAAATTAGTTCATGCTTTTGTTACGTCTAGGTTGGATTATTGTAATACCTTACTGTCTGGATGTTCCAGTAGATGCATATACAATCTCCAGTTACTCCAGAATGCAGCAGCAAGAGTCCTTATGACCACATCACCTCTATCTTATCCACTGTATTGGCTCCCAATCAAATTTCACATTGATTATAAAATACTACTATTGATCTATAAAGCACTGGATGGTCTTGCGCCTCAGTGAGAGAACCTTTGGCCTTTTATAATCCACCACGCCTACTTTGATCAAAAGGGGAAGGCTATTTGTTGATACCTTGAATAGTGAAGGCTACAGCAGGGGGTAGAGCTTTCTCTTATGAAGCCCCACAGTTATGGAACAGCCTTCCAATTAGTGCTCGGGGCTCAGTCACAGTCTCCGTGAGTCTTTTCTTGAAAACATATTTGTTTAGTTAAGCCTTTTGTGAATAGTTTTTTCTTAGGTAAAGGAGCAGATCTGGAGGGTTCACAGGCATAGAGTGTTGTGGTGAACTGGGATGTTGGGACAAAAAACATGTCTAACAATCTCTTCCTTTTTCCCCCTCTCTGTCTCTCTGTCTCTCTCTGTCGAGCTACACATGCTACTCCTGAGATACCAGTGATCCTGACACCTTCTTCTCTCCAGACCTGGCTGATCCATCCTGATGCCCTACTTCTGGTTGGAGTTCGCATTGGTTGGAGATCGCTCCCTGCTGCTGGGGGTGGCCCCACATGGACAGCCTGAAGATCATTGGGATTTGCTGGGGATGGTGCGGCTTGGTGACCATGGAGACGGCTTTGGACTGTAGTTCATATGGGCAGATGTACTGTGATGGCTTGGGACTGCGATTGCTGTGGTGGCTTTGGGGCTGTGGTTGCTGCAAGCAGTTTTGCACTCAGGTCAGTGAATAGGTTCAACAAAACAGACTTCATGTGAAAAATGTAATGAATGGTTACACAATTGCACTATTTGTCCATGTAGTACACAGTTATAGAAAGGATTTATTCATAATTGCACTATCCATTGTCACCCAAATGAGGATGGGTTCCCTTTTGAGTCTGGTTCCTTCTCAAGGTTTCTTCCTCATATTGTCCCGGAGAGTTTTTCCGTGCCACCATCTCCTCTGGCTTGCTCACTAGGGATAAATTCATACATTTACAATTTATATCCTGAATTTATTTATTTCCGTAAAGCTGCTTTGTGACAATGTAAATTGTCAAAAGTGCTACACAAATAAAATTGAATTGAATTGAATAATGTTTAAAATAATTTTGTATATTTTAGTGTTGATTTTTTAAATTTTGTAGAATAAATAAAAGTATCATCAATCTTAGTTTTTCACACTACTGCTTTTTTTTTTGGCAGTTTCACTTTCTGCATTACCCACAATGCTGCTTGATACCTGTTCATAGTGGTGCAGTAGGATTTAGCCTTTGCTTCATCACTACCTAAAGGGAGTGATGCAGCGGCGCTTTAGTCATTTAGTCTTTTAGTCTTTCCAGCTCTCTTACCTCCTCATCTGTACACTCTGATCAAACAGATCAGCTTCTAAAACCTTAATTTTCATGCTAATACCTCTGTCAACACCATCATACTTGTCATGTCACAGATCACTAAGTAGCCGGGTTGAGTTGGTTGCTGCAACGTCCCCTAATTCTAACAGCTGCAGAACAGTCCCTGACTGGAATAGCTGCTTTGCAGTTTTTGAAGGAATAGTATGGAATCCTTCAACAACTTAGTCTGGCAGTAGTTAGTGCTAACATTGCTTACAGCAGATTAATCTGTAATTGGCTTGATAAAACATACAATTGAGTTTGCAGTAAATATAATGGTGTGTAACAAAAAATTATTTGGAGGTGCCAAAAAACATTTGTTTTACACCAGTTGGAACCCATTAAAATAAATTATGATTGAGATTCCAGTATTGCTTTTTATTTTGTTATTTCTGTTCAAATGCCTATAATGTTAATGAGTCTTAGAATAAATTGAACACTTGTGTTGTAAGTGGGTAACAATAGCCTTTCTCCATAGGCCAATATATTTCTCATTTTGCATCAAAAGCGGCTATTCAGAGACTTTAAACAGCACCAAATGTGTACTTTTCTGTCCACGATTCGAATGTTTTTCTTGGTTTAGCCACCACAAATGTTTTTACTGCAGCTTTCAAAATGAGTTTGTGGGTTAGTCTGTTTTCAATGCTGAGTATCGGCAATACTGACAGTCTGTCTTGATCTAAAAAAAAAAAGACTAAGGAAAGAACTGGAAGAAAGGGTAATGGCGTATCAAATATAGAAACTCAGCAATGGATTCGGCAGAGTCTGTTTCCTTAGTACACACTTTGTAGTGTGTTACGGAATGAGTCTAATTTAGGTGGAAAGTCTGAGTACTAGTCTGCTGTATATTGTGTGTATGCATCAGAAGAAAGTGCTCCAAAAAATGTGGCCAGTGAATATATAGTGGATTATTATAAAGGGAGTAATATAGTGGGGTATTATGCAGGGAATAACAGAGGAGTATTATATTAGGAGTAATATAGTGGAATATTATAGGGAGTACTATAGGGGAGTCTTATTGGGAGTAATACTATACTGGTATAGTAAATATGGAATATTATATAGGGATAATATACTAAAGAGTTATATAGCGAGTAATTTAGTAGAGGGACTAATGCAGTGGAGTATTTAATGTGGAACAGTGGTTAAAGGCTCTTGATTACTTATCAGAAGGCCAGGGGTTCTAGCATCACCAAGCTGCTACTGTTGGGCCCTCAAGCAAGGCCCTTAACCCTGTCTGCTCCAGGGGTGCTACATCATGGCTGACCTTGTGCTCTGAATCCAACTTCCTACCAAGCTGGGATATGCAAATAAAGAATTTCACCGTAATGTATATCTGATAAATTAAGGCTTCTATCTATAGTGGAGTATTTAATGTGGAATATTATATAGTAGAATATTTTATAGGGAGTGATATAGTGGAACAATGGAATAATAGAGATGAGTAATTTGGGTTTCATCCCTAATCCTGGGTTTTTTCCTCTCATGAATGACGCAGACGTGAGCACGATCCAAGAACACGCGCAGTCCAGATCGGCAAGATCAAAGAAACTGGAACTCAAAGATGTAAACGTTCCAAGCTCGCTTCTGCTTGTTTCCAGTGCACACGTTCTCGGTTGGAATGCTAACACGCAGGGTGGCCGCGTCACATTCTTCACATTAGCGCCGTCTTTTTCCAATCAGTCCCTTTGAAAAAGGTTTGCACGTCGTGATTAGAAACGTGGGTCACGTTCCCTCTGGGCGACGGAGATGAAAATGGCGAAACATGTGCACACCAAGGTGGAGAGAGTGGGACAGAGCTGAATAATGTTTGTCCGCGGGCTCCTGCTTGTGATGATAATTACTGTTTGAACTGAAGCGCGAGCGGATGTTTGCGCGGTTCGGAAAGGTCTCGAATTCCGCGCACACTTTCTCACCCTTACTGCAGCCTTGCCCTACAGGCATGCCAGAAATGTGTGTGTGTGTGTGTGTGTGTGTGCGTGTGTGTGTTTTTGCCCCTGCACCCTGATATCACACATCCGTTTTTGATTTGGCCTGTAGACTAAATTGCAAGTTGATTAACCACATTGTACCTTGTATATAAATTCACTGGCTCATTTTAAATGTGCACTATGTAGGTACATAATTACTGATTGTAGCCCATCTGTTGCCCATTTATCAGCCCACCTCTACATTAAGGATGTAACACAATGCATGTATCTGTATCTGTTTCGTGCTCCAAATATTAGCATCAGTATTCAGAACCAGAATTTTTTTTATTAAATATGATCCCTACTACTACACTCCTGGGAACACTGGAAAAAGTGTCAGCATGGTGTCTGAATTCTCTGATAGTTCCTCAACCTCAGCTACATCACTCCTGTTCATAACTTGTCTCATCGTTCAGCCAGGTTTCTGTAAAAATAAATAAATAAATAAAGGTACTGCTGTTTTTATATTCCTATTGTATATAAAAATTGACATTTGTTTGTCAGCAAGCACACATTGGCCTAGCATGTGGCTCTCCTTTCTTGCCTCTTCTCTGTTTCCGACATGCCACCTTCTGGCCGCTCGTTCTCTCCGGGGTATATTGCTAGACATCTCTTGCTAGCACTGGGTGTCACCAGTATTGACACACTGAGAGTGTGCCAACTACTAATGTACAAGGAAGCTTGTGCATATGACAATAAAATTCTTGATTTTTGAACTAGAGATGTGCTATCCTGTATACACCGTTTTTTTTTTTTTTTACCTGCCTGAGATATTTCCTACCGAATCCAATTGGTTCTATTTCCCAAAATGTAAACAAACTAGAAGTAGTTTACACTCAACCACCCCCCTCCCGGACCAGGCAGTTACTAAGGATGAATGAACTGAACTTTGTAAATGCAATGATTCACATTCACATTAATGAATGTGCCTTACTTTGTCCCAGGAGCTTCATATCTGGCTGCTAGGCACATGAAAGTAAAAAACCTGCATCCTGTGGGATCTCAGTACGATGCACGCCTCTAGTCTCAACCACATTTCTGCCAAGCTTTCGTAAAAAAAAAAATCATTATTATTAATAATAATAATAATAATAATAATAATAATTCAACCAACAATATCTGATTAATGATCTCTCTCTCTCTCTCTCTCTCTCTCTCATACAGCTGTAGGCTTGATGGCTGGACTTCCTCCTGGTAGCCATTATGCCGTGTGTGTGTGTGTGTGTGTCTGGGTGGTCTGTCCTTCGTTCCAGATCTCTAATAGTTTTCTACTGCAGCAGCGCCGACTGTGTCCCGGAGCATTGGGGGACTCCGGACAGAGAGCGCGATTGAACTGGAGAGAACTGGAAACGGGGAATGAATGAAAGAGGAAGAGACACAGTGATAGGAAAAAACAGAATAGACAGAGTAAGAGAGAGGGACACAGAAATAGAGAGATGGCTCAGTTTTACTAATAAAGCCAGTTTAAAGCGATGTACACCCCTCGGGACATTTCCTGCTGCCACATGCTCTGGTGCTAATGGGACACAGCTGGAGACCCCCTCGTTCTGTCAGTGTCTTTCTTTCTTTTTCTTTCTTTTTTTCTTACAGGACAAATACATATTAAGAGAGAAACGTGGCATTCAGAATAGCTAAAATCAAATCTTTAAAAATCACACGCTCATGAGAAAACTATAAATAAATTTCTTCCATATATTTCTTTAACAGTAACTTGTAAGGTACCTATATATGTATTGTGATATTGTGTGTGTGTATATATATATATATATATATATATATATATATATATATATATATATATATATATATATATATATATATATAGATGTGTGTGTGTGTGTGTGTTGCCACAAAGTTGGAACCACACAATTGTTTAGAATGTCTGGAACTAAGGAGTGGAAGTTGGAGTGGAAGACCTTGAGTGTCCTGCACAGACCACCTTTGGTATGAACTAGAACGCCACTACGTGCCAGGCCTCCTCGCGTAACATCAGTGCCAATCCAAACAAAATTTAATGGAAAGCCTTCCCAGAAGAGTGGACTTTATTATAACAACAAAGGGGGAATAAATCTGAAACGGGATTTTCAGCAAACACATATGAGTGTGATGGTCAGGTGTCCACAAACTTTTGGCCATATAGTCTATTTTACCATGTTGGAAAGTAACTATGACAACAATCGCAAGTAACGATTTGGGCTAGTCCAATATTTATGCTTTGTAAATTTGTCTGATGTGGAGTGATTCAGAATGTGAGTGGCAACAGCACAGAGAGGAAAACTCATTCATCCATCCTGCTGCTGAGTTCTGTACTCTGTGTGTGTGTGTCTGTGTGTGTGTGCTTGTTCACACATCAGCCTATCTCAGCCACACACAAATGCACCATGTGGCATCTAACTGCTCCAGTATGGGGAAACTATATTCCTCTATGTGTACTAAAGATGGAAACAAAAAACAAATGGTGAACAAAAAAACACATCATTTGTCTTTCTTGAATAAATCTGGCCATTTTTCACATTCAGATGCCATTGATGTTTTGGTCATGTCTACAGTGTCATAAGTGAGGTTAACAGCCTGTACAGTATTTGTGTATCTGTACAGTATTTCTTTAACCCCATGTGAAGCATAGCTCTAAATTTCTGTAAAAACATACAAAGCCAAATGGTTAGATGCTAGCTTCAAAATGACCTTTGCTCTGTTTCATTCTTACCTCAAATGGGGTAAGTCAACGAATACTTTTTATGATGTCTGCTTGTAATAGAAATTTGAGTTTAATGATGCTAACAAGTAATGGAAGCTTACTGCTACCAGTTTAGCATTTATTCATATTCAGTAACTGCTTTATCCTGGTCAGGGGCATGGTGGATCTGGAGCCCAGGAATACTGGGTGCAAGATGGGAATTCACCTTGGATGGGACACAGTGCATCATTTACACACACACACACACACACACACCCCTAAGGGCAGTTTTAGGGAAGTGGGAGGAAGCTGGACTATCTGGAGGAGACCCACACAGACAATCTGGAGGGATCAGGCGATAACACTACCCACCCCGGCAGCAGAATAAGTTCATATTAAAAATAAATATACCAAACAAACTGGAAGTATAGTAGTACTGACTGCTAATGTACAACTCCACCAAATTTGGGCCACACCTACTATCTGAGACTGGACACCAAACTGTGTGCTGAGGATGAAACTGATTCAGCTTCAAAATGACTGCTAATGAAAGAGTGTAGGGGGAAAAAAGGAAACAGTAGCAGACAGACGGAGAGATGAAGCGAAGAAGGAGCAGAGAGAGAGAGAGAGACATTGCACAGAGCCATGAGCACTCGTTAACTTGCTCTGAATGTTTCCTCAGATCTGAGCGGCATGACAGTGAGCGTGTGCAGGAGACCTTGGTGGTCCACAATCCCCTCTGCTTGAGTGGACAAGTCTGGGACTGTAGAGTCCAGCATGGCACCAGCAGTGTTTACCATCTACAGACACCCCGGCTAAACAGGAAGAGACGGGAGACCGAGTGTGTCCCTGAATGTCTCTGGGTTTCTCTGTCTGTCTCTCTTTCTCACACACACACACACACACACACATACACGCTCCCCATACACACTGGTCGATTCTTTCAATGAGATTTACAGTAAACCATAAATATACATATTCATCAGCAAAATTCTGAAGCTGTGTGCTACAAACCCATATCTTCCTTTCCTTTCTTTCAACAATGCCTACATATGCCACATACAATCAGTTGTCTTTCACCCTCACTCTGAACAAGCTCCAGCATCCCAGGAAGTCTGGTCAGGAAGTTGGCACACTGACTTTTACCCCATGTTTTTATTCATTCATTCATCTTGAGTAACCAATCTTTCCTGGTCAGGGTTGTGGTGGAACTGGAGCCTATCACAAAAAAAAGGCAAGAGACCGGAATCTCTGATGGGACGCCAGTCCATTGCAAGGCACCGAACATACACACATTCACACACTCATTCATACCTAGGGGCAATTTAGAGTCAGCAATTCACCTAATGGCATGTTCTTGGCTACTGGCTACCCACTCTGCCACCCCCATTTTTAGTCAATTCCCAGCCATAGGCTAGTTCCCTGCTATCACACAATAGGTATTAATACAATCATGCATGTTAAGGACTAGCACATGCTTCCTTTGAGATACGTTAAGCCAATCACCCCAGGTTTTTGAACTGCTGCTCAGGGCAGTTGAACACTTGGAGGAAAGCCCTAACTGCATTCTTCTGCATACATTAGCTCACAGATGACACAATTGGTTAATATCGCTGATTGACAGGGGAGAAAGCACTGCCATCCCTCCCACCCAAAGAACATGGCCAGTTTTGCTCACTTGGACCCCTGGTCACGGATTGCTGTGGCATAGACGGGATTCACCCTCTCAGTGTCCCACCAATAGGGCAGACACTTTTCTGTTGCACCACCCAGAAGCCCCAATTTGGCACACTTTACAGAAATCATTTTATGTTAGTTACTGAGAAGTTTCATGATGCTAAATCAGACTGGATCTCTCTGCAGCTAACCACAATATTCTCCTGTCCATTCTCACCAGCTGTGGAATAACAGTGTCCTACCTGAAAGGGTGCTCATTTTGGATCCTCATCTGCTCCATGCAGACTCTTCAGTGGTGCCCCTCAAGGCTCAGTGCTCAGATCATTTCTCTTTTCTTACTATGCCTCTTCTCTTGGTGATGTAATATCTTCTACACAAAGCTCATCTTCTCTTTCAAATACCCAGTTGGTTACCAGGCATTCGTGGCTGACATCTCACCATGGATAGTAGGAAGACCAATCTGCTTCATAAGAACTCCCTGATCACTTCTTCAGAAATTGTACCTTGGTATAGCAATGGACGTACTTGTTCTCGATTTCTCCTGCACAGCATCATAAGCACTCAACATTTTCTCTGCAACTAGGCCACTCAGGTGCTTGTTCAGTCTCTTGAAATGGACTTCCTCCACATGCCATTAATTCCTTGCGACTGATCCAGAATGCAGCTTGTCTTTAATCTCCCAAAGTCCACCTAGGGTACTCCACTGCTACATTCTCTCAAGTGGCTTTCTGTAGCTGCCCACATTAAATTTAAAACTGTGATGCTTGCCTCACAAAACCAAGAACGGTCCAGCCTCTTCCACCTGGTGACAGTGGTCAAATCTGGCTCCGTAACTCGAGCCCTTTAAACTACAAGTACGGCTTGGCTTGACCCACGAGCCTTCAAGATACAAGGAAGACAAGCATCGAGACTGTTTTCTGTGCTGGTAGCCAGGTGGTGGAATAAATTCCTTCTAGTCCTCGCTGTCTTCAAACATGGACTAAACACCCGTCTCATGTGTCCACTTATGAATCAGCCCTGATCCCTGTTTCTGGCATTTTCTTAACTTGCTGGTATCTTTATACCTGGCCTGATCTGCAATAGCATAAAGATATGTTTGCTAAGTAGGCAAATAAGCTTGGATAAGTAAGGCTGCCAATGCCGTAAATACAAAATGTAAAATATAATTGTGTTGTTTAAATTAAGACTGCTGTAGGTGTCATGTCTCTGAGTGTTTCACTTCTTACACAGAACTCTATCCATACACATGCGCACACACACGATGGTTTTACTATCTTTGTAAGGAATTTCCTTTGACTCGTGTATTACGGTAACTCTTGTAACTGTAACCACTAACAACAACCTCACAACCCAAAAGTAAATATTTTGGCTCTTTTATTTTTATTTTTTTCAATTAAAAGCTGCGCTTTGTGTAAAAAGTAATTTTCTTTATGAGGACCCCACAGTCTTGAAATTGTCATGTATCCCTGTCATTAGGGAGACATTTAGTCCTCATAAAGAGACAAATACATGGCCATACACCCACACTCCCAAACATGCGCACACACACACACACACACACACACACAAATAAACAGTGACAGGGAGGAAAATGTTCTGCAGGAGACAGATGAAGCGTGCGGTCACTAAGAGCTGAACACAGCTCTTGTTTAGAAAGTTCAGGATGTGAAGTGTGTGTTTGTGTATCGTAGCAATAACACAGCCCTCTCTCTCTCTCACACACACACACACACAGACACACACACACACACAGACACATGTCTAACGAACACACACGCTGAGACAGAAACACGAGACCCTCCAGTCATGATGTAAGATTCTCATTATCATCCATGTGTGTTTGTGTCTGTTCATGCACGCAAGTATGTGTGTGAGTGTGTGTGTGTTTACGTACATTCGCATGACGTCTGGCATTGTGCTTGTTTTCAAAGGCGATTTGTACACAGCGGATATGAGGAGATGAAGAAGTGTATTGAGGAGTGTGTGTCTCTGTGTGTGTGTGTATGAGGACTTCAATAGCAGGACTGTGAGAGCGGTGCAGCTCTGTTCAGTGTGAGAGCTGCAGTTTGACAGAACGGCTGCAGTCCTGGATCTCATCTCCATATGAAATGCTACGTTCAATCACAGTCGTGTGTTCATTGTGTTTTTACAAAATGATTCCACATGAATGGGCCACTCTTGTATTCACTACTACAGAAATCAAAGTTTTTTTATTTGACGACTGCGAGTTCACAAGTCATGATGCAATGTTGACGTTTCTCAATATGGCAAAATTTATTCAGTGTTTGATGCTAAATGTGTACAGAATCTTTTTTTTATTTACCAACACATCTAGGAGAAATATTGACTTTCCCAGTGGTCTTGTATTGTTTCCAGCTGTTTATAGCTACATGCTAGTTAGTTAAATGCTAATTTAAATTGTGCAATGTTATTTAGTTTTAGAAGTCTTTTTTTTTTAGTAATAAACCAACACATCTGAGAGAAATGTTGATCATTATAATAAATTTGTATTGTTTATGTCTCTGCTCTATTTAAGTTGTCCATGTAAAAAGTTTAAAAGCTACATGCTGGCTAGTTAAATAAGAACTTGTGAAAGTTTGGTTAGCGGTTGATGCTACATGTGAATGTTGTTGTTCTTGTTTCAGCCCGTTGGGGTCACCACAGCGGATCGTTGGTCCAGGCTTGGGATCGGCACTGGGAGTGATCTGTCTTGTGTGGTTCCCTGCCCGGGATTCGAACCCAGGCCAAGGCGGTGACAGCACCGAGGCCTAACCGCTAGTCCTCAGGGATCTAATGCTACATGTGAATACAGTGTAATTTTATTTGTACAGAATGTTTTTTCTTGTTTATCTGTCAATATATCTGAGAGAAATGTGAATATTCTCAGTGAGTTTGTATTATTTACGCTCTGTGCATTTACGTAGTCTGTGTAAAAGTCTTAATGGCTACATTCTAGCTAGTTACATTTTTTAATTATTTTAACGCTTAAAAAACTTTTCTTTGTTATTCAGCAACATATCTGATCTGTTAGCTAGTTCTAATAAAGTCTTCTCTTTGTAAGTTACCAACACGTTTGAGGGAAATATTGATATTCCCAACATTTACATTAATGACTTAATGGCTACATTGTACACAGTTCAATCAACCTTTATAACCAACAAATCTGAATGAAATGTTAATGTTCTCAATTATTTCCATTATTTGCAATAGTTTTGTCTTGCTTTCAGTCACTTAGCTTTCACTTTATTTGTATAAAATACTTTTTGGCCTTGAGGTTACCCTGGATAATTATTAGCCTCAGTCATTGGCTAGCTTGTTTCAGATTGATCAATTAACTGGGATACATTCCATATTATGAGGACCACGTTTTATATTTAATGTTAATTATAATTCTTGTTTTAATTAATTAAATTATTTACAACTCAAAATTATTTATAATTGCACCTTACCCAACATAGTAGTCCCCCAGCGCTGTGCACACTTTAAAAAAGACAACAGAAAAATACTATGTTGTAAGATTCTACATTGAACTTTAAGGGCAAGGGTAAGAGAGGAGCAACCAAAGAATCCTTAAGATTTCTACCCCAGTTTAAGTGTACTTTGATGCTATAATTTCAGTTCCCAATTGCACCTCACTGTGTAAGATCATGGGTTTACCCCCAGGGGTAAAAAAGCAAAAACACAACATGACATTGAAAATTTGTTGTTCTATTAGTGCTCACTGCTCTATTTCTCTTGCCTGGTTTATGTGTGTGTGGAGAGAGAGATCTTTAGCGGAGGTCTCATAACATCCAGCTGCTGGCTCTGTTGCTCAGAGAGTCATCGCATTTATCATCATGATCTGCTGTGACAAATTCCCTCCTTCACAGTAATCCGACACATTTTAATCACCGCTACGGCTTTGGCATTGTTTCTCCGTCTCGGCCCTACGGACAGCATGCACTTCATGTTGTAGTGTTTTCCCTGCTCTAACATTCAGCTCATGAACAGCTTGTTCACTACCGGATGAGTTGAGTCAGGTGTGACAGAGTAGGAAAGCCACATAGCAGAACCACTCCAGCTGTGGAGTACACTTCCCTCTAGTCTGATTTATTCATGCCTCTTATTTTAAGCACACTAGAAAATATATATCGGGACCATTCTTGGCCTTCAACGTGGGATTCTCTATATCATGCGACAAAATTGGTGAATGTGTAATTAGTGTGGCTGAGGTAAACAATTGTATTGACTGACGCTGGGCCCTTACACAAGGATCTTAACACTTTTCTGCTCCAGAGGCATTATATCATGGTTGACGTTGTGCTCTGACTTCAGCTTTCTAACAAAATGGGATCTGTGAAGAAAATAATTTCCCACGTGTAAATGTATATATGTTGTCTGCTATGTAGAAGCTATATTTCACACTACTCAAAATCCTAGAGTGAAACTAACCATAGATATGGGTTTGCCTAGGCCTTTAAGTTAGCTAGCTAGCTAGTGAACTTAGTAACAAAATCAAACAAACAAAAAAGTAACAGCATAACAAAAATGAAATTCCAGACTTCAGCACTGATTTACTGTTGTACTTGGACCTAAACCAAAGTGTGCTAATTTACATCTGCAGTAAAATGAATTGTTCATGCAAAGTAGACGCCTTGTGGGTGACTTATAAATAAATGTGTGAATTGCTGTACATCGCATGCAATGTCGAGGGAAGGAAACAATATTCTTGAGGACTTTAGGCAGTGAGATGAGTTTAAAAAAATGTTCAACTGTGATATGAATAAAAGAGTGTAGACCTGAGTGTGCATTATGTTAATAAGGTACAGTATATGTGAATGAAAATCTTGTAAACTAAGGGCTCTGTTTAAATTCTGTTTGCAGTGAATAATAATATGAAACCAGCTTTTCTGTGGTAATGGTAGGCCACCACTGTGAGAAATTTCCTGATTATTTGACTTCATTATTTTACTTACATAATTTAGCTGGGGTCTCCTGTGTGGCACAACAGAAACCCTATCGTCTGGAGGTCGCAAGTTTGAATCCTGGCTATGCCATAACTGTCCAATATTTTCTCTCTCTCTTTCTCTCTCTCTATCTCTATCCGGTCAGACAGAAAGATGCTAGACAACTGTGGGTGTCTGTGAGCTCTGGTATGCAGAAGAGGGCAGATAGCACTTTCCTCTGAGTATGTTTCATCCTTGTCGTGCAGTTGACTGGCTTCATGTGTCTCGGAGGAAGCTGGTTGGTGGGTGGAAATTGGTGAGGACTAAATTAGGAGAAAATAGGGCAGAAAATAATTTTAAAAAAGCATAATTTAGATGAACTTTCTCATCATTCAAACAGCATAAAATAATATAGTTTTGTATTAAACAGGCTATCACAATTTTTAATCCTTGTACTCTTGACGTATTAATTTGCGTATCAATCACCATTTGCCAAGTGACTTTCAGGCTTAGTAAATCACATTGTGGTGCAAAATTATATATTTGCATTGACACTGTGCAGAACTTTGAAAATTTAATTTTCATTAAAACAGACATGCCATATTATTTTGCTCGTGTCAAAGCCGCAGTCCTCTATAGACGCTGTTAGTATATCAGCTTTTGCAGTTTTTGGCAGGGTTATTATCAAGCTTGCCAATGTTTTTACACACAAAGCTTTAATAATTCAGGGACTATATCTACACAAAATTACTTTATACAGTAACTACAAAACCCTGAAACATAACATTGCGGAAAATATGTGAAGTTTGGGAACAAGTTGAGAGAGGAGGGAAATTCTCAGTGGGATCAGTAGGTCATGTCTCTTGTGAGGGACATTAGGTATACTGTGTATGTTTTGTATCTTTTGTCTTTTTTCCATTTTTAAGCATTTTATGATTCATCTCATACAGTAGCTGGTTGGCTTGGGTTCAAAAACCTTTAGAAGACCTTTTATTTAGGAATTTTGGGGTTGGCACCAGTGCATAATGAAGTGTGTGTGTGTGTAAGAGAGAGAGAGAATGAAAGAGAGAGTACTTTGCATATGATCATTACAGCATTTGTGCAGTGTTTGTATGTTTAAAAATTTTTAGTGGCTTTAGACTTTTAAAGCCACTAATGTGTATGTATTGTTTTCGATTGCTTCTGGACCACCAGTGAAGTAATGTAGTATACTCCATTCTCCACCCTCTCTCTCAGGTAGTGACATCCCCGGCTGCATTTCAAATGTTTGATCCTCTCAATCCCCCCCCCTTGTCCGCTCTGTCCCTGCTGGGGCTTCACAAAAGCCCCCCACAACAAACCAAGTGCCCGCTACTGCCCCTTCAGAGGGGGCCAAGCGTCAGAGCGAATCGTGGTTTCACTCGTCCTCGGAGGTCTACAGCTCCCCAGAGAAGCCCATTCAGCCCGGGACCTAATGACCACTCAGGGCTCCATTCATCACCACAATGGGCTTCTACACGGCCATTGAGGAGGTCCACAATGGAGAACATCGCTCCAATTAAACCCCGGGGACAATGAGCGAGTGAGGGAGGAGAGAGGATCTTGTTGGGGTGTAAGGAGGGGGGACGGTGATGGTGAGAGTTCATCTGTGAAGCTCTGGTTCAGATGAGTGAGAGAAAGTGGGGGGCTCATTCGGGTAATGAGCGTCCCCGGGCCGGGTGCATCTCACCGGAGGTCCTGTTGGAGTGGCGGCACCTCTGATGTGTTATTAGGATCAGTGAGGAGTAATTACTGGGCCATGGACCCTCCCTGCACCTTTAGAAAGGAAGGAGGGGGAGTCGGAGTAGATGGTGAAAGCTCAATGGAGATAGCTGTTACCCTCCACTAAGCTATATTCCTATCTTTACAACCAAAATGGCACAAATGGAAATAGCTGACATCCACAGTTCAATGTAGCAGGGTCTACGGTCCATCCTGGGGATTAGGGACTCTTTTCCACTTGTGGGTCCACAATAATGATCTTTGCTCTGCAGATTCCTGACACCTAAGACGACCAATATTTACTTATATATTCATATATTCACATGTTCTTCATCATAATATTAATCATCATAAACTGAAGTCAAACATGTACAGTGTGCCGATGGTGATCTATCTTTAATTGCAGTGGTTTAATCCACCAACATAATTTGGACATATTTCTATCTTTGGGAACTACTAAAAAAGTAACACTCTCTTTCTGAAATTTGGAACCCCATGGAATGAACGTCATGTTGTTGTGACAACACCAACCATTTCGAATGGCAACTGGTTTCACTTCCTTCAGCCTCAGAATCTTTTTGCTTTCACAGCTGTTGAAGGACCTTTGTCTGAAACTTCCTCCTTCTCTGGGAACATCGTGCACTATGCTTAACTTTTTCACTATATGTGTACATATACACTCACTGACCACTTTACCTGGAGCTCCTGCACCCCTGCTCATTTATGCAATTATCCAATCATGTGGCAGCAGTGCAAAGCATAAAAACATGCAGATACAGGTCAAGAGTTTCAGTTAATGTTCACATCAAACAACACAATGGAGAAAAAATGTGATCTCAGTGACTTTGACCATGGCATGCTTGGTGGTGCCAGACAGGCTGGTTTGAATATTTCAGAAACTGATCATTTCCTGGGATTTTCACCCACAACAGTCTCAATAGCAAAAATGCATTCAGTGGAGCCGCAGTTCTGCGGACAGAAAACCCTTGCTGATCAGAACTGAATCAGAAAAAGCCGACAGACTTTTTCCAGCTGACAGGAAGTCTACGGTAACTCTTGACTTGTATCTGCATGATTTTATGCAATTGTGCTGCTGTCACATGATCAGCTGATTGGATAATTGCATGAATGAGCAGGTGTATAGGTGTTATAAAGTGGTTGGTCATATAGTGTATATACTGTATACAAGTTGCCTCTAGAGCAAGATTTTCTAGTTCGAATACTCGGAAAACCCATTTTGAATTTTGTGCATTTGATTTATTTATTTATTTATGTATTTATTTTGCAAAAGCCCCGAGATCAGTTTTACAGAAAGTCCATATATGTGGACTCAAAAAAGCATTCCGTTCTATTACCTCGAGGGCACGTCCACTTTAAATCGCCATGTTTGCAGGACAGTACTTCATTGAAGTAGCAATAAAATTAACTAATCCTAGAAGTGAAATAGATATTATCTAATGTTTATAATGATGCAGCCCCATAACCCAATAAGATTAAAGTGAATTATTGCAGGGGAAAGTGAGTCTGATTTCCATTTCAGATTTTATTCATTATAGTTTAATAAGGTTTTTGCTTGTAGGGCATAAATCCTAATTTTTGGTCAAAATAAAGATTTAATCTCCATTCTTTCTTTGGAAAGGGCTGTAAGATAATTTAAAGAGTATTAATGCCAAATGTGAGCCATTTTATGTTTAACTACAGAGTGCCTGAAGAATTCCTTCATCCTGACCTCACTGTAAATGATCATGTATTCAATTATAGATTTTGTGACTAATTTACTCTTACAGGAAATGTTTAATAAATGTGAATATTATTGTGTACACGGCATAAAGATGTTTCCAGAGCAAGAAATTCAGATTCATACCTCAGTTAAAAAGTTACAGAGATGGAGAAGCCTTCTGGTTTAGCTCAATTCAGTCGCATAAATAGAGAAATACATGAGCATTTTGGAAAACAATGGGGAAAAATGCAGTAATAAACTTTATCACATGCATTACTGTGCAAAAGTACAAACTATGTCATAGACTTTTATTTTATGACTTCTACATTATCAAGTCAGATCAAAAACATTTTAAATTTCCAAACATTAGTTTTACAGCACAAAATTACATGTTACAAAAACAGATAAAAACATAATGAAGGCTGCTGGGTTTCGATGCAAAAATAAAAAGCGAGTCGACAGAAGAACTGTGGCTGCTTCTGCAAGATGCTCAGTAACACTTCCAGCTCATTTCCTTATAAAACTGCACACACTGCACCTGAGATACTGCTTTATTTTTAAAAAGCGAGGGATCGTCACATTAAATACTGATTTTGTTTCGTTTATTACTGTTTACTGCTCTTTATAGTATTTTTTTTAAATGTAGAAACATTTAATTTCATTATTTTCTGAAGGTATCTTTGCTCCACAGCATTTCTTTGCATGTGCCTAAGACTTTTGCACAGTACTGTACATCTGGAATTCAAGTTAGTAAAATTTTGAAAAATGGAAAACTTTTCTGTCAGGAAGAGAGAAAGCGTTGGAGAGAGGAGGGAATTGATGTCGGAGGAATAAACACAGTACAGAAACAGAGCAGAAGTGGCTGGTTAAATAACAGAAGGCCTAAAAGGCGTCACTCGGGAGGGATGCACACACACATCAGCATTTCCAGTGGAAAAGCGGCGCACGCAAAAAAAGGTTAGACACGCCTGTGCAAAGAGAAGCGTCCATATTGTGGTTGTATAACTAACTATTGACATTTATACACAAAATAGAAGACTGCCACAGGAGGGATGACATTTCACAGAGCGCTGCGCCCCAGAATACCAACACACCCCGGAAACGCAGGAGAGAGACCGAGAGAGCAGCTAAGGGAGTGTGTGTGTCTCTCTGTGTGTATGTGTGAGTGTGCGTGTGTGTGTGTGTGTGTAAGGGTGTATACCTTTGTCTTTGTGTGTGTGAGAATGTATAAGAGAGCATGTGGTGTGTGTGTGTGTGTGTGTGTGTGTATGTATACCTTTGTCTTTGTGTGTGTGAGAATGTATAAGAGAGCATACTCTGTGTGTGTGTGTAAATGAAGGGAACATACTCTAATGTGTGTGTGAGATACAATGTGTACATTAAGTATGGAATAAAACACTTGGGGCTGTGATGGTATAGGAAAATAATCAAGAACAGGTCTTAGGATGAAGCGACGTTACTGGTACCACACCAAGGGTAATTTAATTTCTCTTATGTCATAGTAATTTGCCAATAATTACAATTTTTCTTTGGTTAAAGAACATCATACTTTTTATCCATTTATAGTTACATTTAATGTTGTGGAATGTCCATGAAACAAGTTAGTTCCTACTCTCACTTACGTTTTAGCAGCTATAAACAGTTGTTCCCTCACTAGCCTCTCTTTTTTTCTGTCTCTTTATTTATATTAATAAGACAAAAAATTAAAAAACGCAGCTTGTCATCTTACCGTAAACTGTAAAGTGTCTGAAAATTTGCTGACTCTTACAAAGAGCTGTCACAGGAGACTCCTTCCATAAATATTAAATAAACGTCTGCTTACAGAAAACTTCACTATGTTAACAGTTTGTTTTTTTTATCTGTTTATTAGGTTCCTAAACAGATTTAAAACCAGTCAACAAGTTGTTGGTCTTTGCCTACTGATCATGTAAATTATTCAGTAACATCTTCCTCTGCCATCTGAATAACACAATAGCATTATTAATAAATACTCTTGCATTAAAATTATTGTGCTTCAGTGTCAGCAGTGTCATGCAGATGGATGTTCATGCTGGTCAGTCTCACACACACACACAGTCAAATGTTTAATATTTTCACTAGGATTTGTTACACTGTGCCACACAGCTCAGATGTTCATAAGACGCCCTGGATGCTTTTATATCACGGTTGCACTGTATGTGAATAACGGCTTCATGAAGTTTTATCGATAGCATCACAGGATCTAAGATATTTTTTCCTCATTTCCTAAAAGCAACACCCAACGTTCACCTAAAAGAGCAGATTCAAAGAGTCTACTCGTTTACACACGACACATCACTACGGCTTTTGCGTGTATGTGTGTCTCCTTCTTTCTCTTTTTTTGCCTCACTATCTCTCTTACTTTATGTAAAGGTTTCAGTGTGTATTGTAGCTTTATAAATGTATATGTGTAAAAGTAAAGGGTATATGCTGTGTGTGTGTGTGAGAGAGAGAGAGAGAGATCCCCTAGCTGCTGACACTGTGTTATCGTCTGACAGTGTGGCATTATGTCTCTATCCTCCACAATTCCCACGAGAACACACACACACAAACGGTTGATCCTGAGGGCTTTGAGGTTCTAGATGGGCGGTGTGTATCAGCTCAGGCCCTAGGGAGTGATGAGAGGCTGTAGAGGACATCACACACACACTTATAATCCCCACTAATCTGTCACTTTGCTCACACACACTGCTCTTGAGTAAAGGTATTAAAGTGTGTGTGTGAGTGTGTGTGTGAGTCCACATTTCAGTCAGGTCCTAATATCAGGTGTTAGGGGGAGAATGTTGGTGGCAGAATGTTATTTTTCAGATATTTAAAGCCTTTTAACCCGAGTAGCTCATGCATGTTGTATTAAATCGACTTTATGCACATAATGATTAAATAGCATCTTTCTGGCAAATAGGTCATGTTGTTGATTTCATGATGTTATGGGTTGTACCTCTTCTGGTAATTCTAAATAATAATCCAAAATCCTGCTTGACAATCAGTTTCCTTTAATGTTTTTTTTAATAATCAAACACACAAATAGCAAACATTTGGCCAGTTGCCACCATTGGTCCCTCTAAGTTGTGCATGTGTGCGGTTGTGCACTTCTGATGATGCTCCCATGCAGAAAAAAAATTCAAATTGGCAAAGAACGCTGAGACAAAAATGTGTATAAAAAGTTACTGACAGACGATTACAGTGGAGTTCAGACCGGCCAGAGGTATACTCGTCTCTCATAACGGCATTGCGTTTTTCTTATTTTTAAAGCCCAAACAGGAACAGACGTCAAAACAGAGACAGTCTTGCTGCCACCGAAATTCAGTCCCAACCGCAAATAATGTTGGCTGTGAGCATGTTGGCTGTGTTCAACACCTCTGACAATCACCCATTAAATCTTGTTATTATCGCAGTGTTGCCAAGAGTTGTCTTCCCAGGTTAGCCAGCTAATGCTAATAGAAATAGGTTTTGCTTAGCAAGGAAAAATTTAGAGGGAATGTTGGTTGTCACTAAACATTGACTCTAGATCAGCACTATGATGGATATTGGACACGTGTCCACATGGCGGTGGACACGTATACCTAAAAAATACCTCCACAGTGATCTATATGGTAGATGGGATAAGATGAAAGAAAGTGTGTGTGTGTGTGTGTGTGTGTGAGAGCGAGAAAGAGAGAGAGAGAGGAGGAATGCATGTGAATAAAGATGGCTAATATGATGTAAGTAAGGGCTAATAGTGGTCATGACACAATAGACCCTTAAAGATGGCGTGAGCTTTAAGATGGATGATCTAATGTCATTTAGCTTCGCAATGTTAAGAGCTCTCCAGATGTTTGAGCTACTACTTCACTCTTAGAGAGAGAGAGAGAGAGAGAGAGAGATGAGCCCTTGCCTGGCCATCTCTATACACACCATCCAAGCTCTAAACCAGGCTTCATCTGCCCTCAATTTACTTCCTTGACCCCTGAGCTCTCAGCATCGTGGTGCGTTCTTTAACCATGAGAGTGCCATATTGTTTTCAAATAAAAGGCCACATAAATACAGAGGAACAGTTGCCAGGGCAGGAACCTGAGGTGTTATTGTAAATCAGGAGTGGCCTGTAGATCCGTTGGAATGTGTGTGTGTGTGTGTGTGTGTGTATGTGTGTGTTTGTGTGTGTGTGTGTGTGTTATGTGTGTGTGTGTGTCCTGTTCCCCTCTTACTAATCTCATGTTCCTCATCGAGGTCTTAGAATTTGGCACTGCTTTCTTTCCTTACTTCTCACTTTCTCTCTCTTTTCTCTCTTTCTCATAACCTTCTTTCCTTTCTTTTTCTTTTTCCTGTCTTTCTTCCTACCACCTTTTTCTTTCTCATCTTTATTGTTTTTTTCTGTTTTCTTTCTTTCTTTCTTTTCTCTTCAGTATCTCCCTCTCCTTTGTTACCTCTTTCTCTCTTGCTTCCTTTATCTGAAAGCCCTGAGAGTTCAGTGGTTCGGAGGTGGTTAGGTGTAGGGATGTGGGGGTGGTGGAGTTTGTGGGGTTGATGGGGGTTATGGTGGTGGTAGGGTTTTGGGTGGGTGCTGTATCATATTCTCTCTCTCTCTCTGTCTCTCTGCTGCAGTGGATTTATGGAGCCTCTGTCCTTCTCTAAATATTTGCCTTCCGCCTGTATGGGGAGAGAGTGATGCCATTTGATGTGGGGGCAAAAATTAGGGACGGAGTGTGGACTGTAGCATAGGTAAGGCTAACAGGCCAGTAAAGCCTAGGTGACTAATGACCTGTGTGTGTGTGTGTGTGTGTGTGTGTGTATGTGTGTGCGCGCCAGGGTATTCGATTTAATGATGTTGATGAAGCAATGATGATGCAATTATAACTGTTATTATTTTGTTAGTATAGTTTTGTTACTATAGTTACGTGTTTGTTAATGCTGAATTCACACGTTGCTGTTAAAAAACATTGGTGTAAATAGTGACAGAACCTCACTGACAGCAGAATCCAAGTAAAGCTTGATGCCGTCATTTTTAATCCCACAGAAATGAATGATGGCTGATGGGACCGCTAGTCAGCTCAACTCAACTCGTGTTTTTTCACAGCAGATGAAGCGGGGACAGGGGATCTGACGTTACTCTCACCTGGGCACCACCCCCTCTCTGGACACCACCTCGGGCGTGATTATAATGGTGATTTTTTTTTCCACAGGAAGGGGTTCTTGGCTGTAAACAGTTTATACACACTCTACAGACTTTCTGATCAGGACTCAGCCAGGAGATGCAGCTCGATCTTTATAGGAAACGTGAGCCGGAGAAAAGTGAACATTCCTGCTGATGACTGCTTTCGTTCTGGTGTGACATCATTGGCATTCATCGCTCACGTGTGGACGTGAATGTGACATTATTGCTCACGCCCCTGGATTTTGGGACATCTTGTAAATGTAGCGTGTCAGCTCCGGATCATGAAATAAGGCCTTCTTTATGTATTTGCGTACCTCCAGTGCATAAAAATGAATTCACAGGGGTTAAAGGTCAACTCCAGGGCTGCATTCCTGTACTGTCTTTAACATGACCATCATCATCAACGTCAGCTTGGGGAAATCCTCTGGACTTCACCATGAGGATAGTTTACATAAACATGTTGGGTGCATACATTTTGACTTATATTTAAGAATATATTGCAATATTCCAGTAGACGGAGGCCATCCCTACGAGGATCCTGAGGCATCCCGAGATGGACCTGCTCCAGCTGGTTTCTGCCTCGTGAGGATTTCAAAGCAACGCTGCCAACCCTACGTGGACTTTGAGGAAGACAACAACCTCCAAATTAATATACACATAAAATTCTACGTAACTATAATTAAATGCAGAAAGGACATTGTTCATGTCACACTCTCCAGTTTCACTCAAATGAGGACGGGTTCCCTTTTGAGTCTGGTTCCTCTCAAGGTTTCGTCCTCATATCATCTAAGGGAGTTTTTCCTTGCCACAGTCGCCTCAGTCGCCTCAGGCTTAGGCGGATAATTTTGTCTAAATTAGTCCTTTATCTAGGACTGTTTGCATGTTTTTGTTTCTGTTGCATGCTTTTTGTTTCTTATGTTCTGTAAAGCTGCTTTGAGACAATGTTCATTGTTAAAAGCGCTATACAAATAAAACTGAATTGAAAAATTGAATTGAATTGAATATAAATAACATGACTGTGTGAATGTATTTCCTTCATATTTTATTATATGTTAACATGTTGGAGATTTGTCCAGTCTGTGCAGGTTTAGTGATCCTGTACCCACTGTAGCATCAGATTCCTGTTCTTGGCTGACAGGAGTGGATCCCGAAGTGAACTTCTGCTACTGTAGCTCATCTGCCTCAAGACTCGGAATGTATTGTGTGTACTGAGATGCTCTTCTGCTCACCACGGTTGTAAACAGTGGTGATTGAATTACTGTAGTCTTCCTGTATGCTATTTGGTCCTCTTGTGCTGCAAGTAAAACAGGATTGGAACAGAAGGTAAGAGTTTTGTGGTGTTTGTAAAACTGTCTACGATGGCATGTTGTGTCTCAACAACGTAACATGCGTCTTGTTTGCTAACTGGTGGGATGTTGTCTTCAGCTCTGGCGTCTTCACTCCTTTGTGTGGATTTTCAGGAGTTTTGTGTTTGTAAAACGGTCCATGAGTAATCAGCAGTCATAATTTTCCGTTTTAGTCTCTGCTGTATTTTCCGTTTTAGTTAAACGTCTGTCTTAATCCTCTTTCTGTGTCATAGTCTCTATTTCTTTCTCCATCCACACTATTAATGAGCTCAGCTTAAACATGATAGTTGATTGTATAAATTACTGTAGTGTCCAAACAAACAGTCTCAGTGGATAATTAAACATAAACAGAAGAGCAAAGCGACGCTGATGATAATGTAAACCCATGAACAGTCTCTGTCTGTCTGTCTCTCTCTCTTTCTCTCTCAGTCTCTCTCTTTATTCTGCCTGATACATTCAGTTCAGTTCACATTAATTCACTTTGCTTTTTCTTAGTTCTTAATTCTTGTGTAAGTCTGAAGCAAGAGGGTTATTTCTAATGACCAATGGTGGAGGAAAAACTGCACCATTTTACTTCATACGAAACCATGAATGTGAATCTAGGACATGTCTCTGCATCAAGATTCCTATGTAGCTAACATTAGCTGAGCCGTTTAAAAAATCCACTGTAAAATGCAACTTTAATCTGAGACGCTAAGCACTATGAAGTTTCGCTTCACAAATTATATTTGATTCATTAAAACATATTAAAGGCAGGAGTGGAAAATACTTGAGCCCTTGTACGTACTTTAGTACTATTTTGGAAGATATGCACTGTACTCAAGTGTTATTGAAATGGAATAGATGAACTCTTACTCAGGAGAAAAGACTTACTTTTACTTCCTTATCTTTTCATTTTGACCTTCGAAGTCCTTGTAAGAAATCTCAAACGCCATGAGATTTTCTTTGATCTTTTCTCTTTGTTTTTCTGTTTTTGCTTTGCTCATCTCTCATCAAACAATTGAACAGATGAGCATCCATGGCCGTAACTTAGTGAAGTTTAATGAAGTTCTCTTTTGATTCATACAGGATGAGATGTCTCGTTTGCCTCCCACGCAAAAATGAAATATAGACCTTTAAAAATGTGAGCATTTTGAGGTGAGTTAACTAGCTAGTTTTGTTTTCATTGTTAATGCCGCCCTAGCATTCGTTTCACTAAGTTTAGCCAAATTCTAGGTTTGTCTAATAGATAGATAGATAAATAGATAGATAGATAGATAGATAGATAGATAGATAGCATGTCTGGGTTGTTCATTTTCGATCAGTTAAAAATATTTAATTTTTACTCCTGAATCTATGTTTAAATGTAGATACTTCCTGATATTCAAATCTCTCATGTAGATTTTGACTCCATACTTCTCTTGCACACTACTGTTAATTGAGTAAAAAATGTTGACTCAGTACTCGTACTTTTACTGAAGTACAGTTCTCATGTACTGTTTTCACCCCGTACTTTTTTCATCATTTATTTAAATGAGTATTCTTAGCTCTTGGTATAGTGCAGCATGCATTAGAACTGAACTGGGATTAAATATGACAGATATTGTAATATTTTTGACAAATAATCATTACTGAAAATTATAAGATGTGTTTTTGTGTTTAAAAATTGATGTCTGAGTTCACAAGTGACATTTCACAAGTGATTCGAGGCGCATACTGATGACATCACATGGCAGAATGTTGGTCATCCTTATGAAACTGTTAGCTTTTAATTTTAACTATTAGCTTTTTAGAAAGCGAGAGAGAACGAGAGAGACAGACAGGCAGAGAGAGAGAGAGAGAGAGATGGACAGAAACAGTGGAAAATATAGAAAGAGTTTTTTGTGAGAGAGTGGTGTGTAGCAGGCGGTTTGCTCTTCCACTGGAATTCACAGCAACGGCATTTACACATTTACAGCGTTTTATAGAACGCTTGTGTGTGTGTGTGTGTGTGTGTGTGTGTGTGCGTGTGCACGCCAGGAAAAATGTCTAAAGCCCCATAAGCCCCAGGAGCCACAGGGGCTGTGAGTATCCCCTTCCCTTTCACACCTGTTGTGTCAGTACAGGATTGGATGTTTCAATGTACACGAGCGACAATCCGATAATGTGTGTGTGTGTGAAACGGTCCAGCCCAATGCCCTCCAGCTCACACACACACACACACACACACACGCACACACACTTAGAGTGTGAAAGTGTATTAGAGTTACTGAGCACTCTGTTCAAACATACAGTTAGAGCCTCTTTCTTTCTTTCTTTCTTTCTTTCTTTTTTTAATCCGCTCTTGCTGTTGGCTGTCTGTCTCTCAGTCTCTCAGTGGCGTAAGTGAGTGGAGTGGAGTGAGTAATGGAACTGATTTATTATACAACCATTCAGCCATAAAGTAACATCAAGCCTCCAGACTGCGGCTGTAAATCCACACGGCCGTGAGAGAACGTTCCCACTGCAGCTCTGAACACTGAGAGAGGAAGACAGGAAAATAGACAGAGGGAGAGAAGGAAAGTGGTATAGAAGAAGAGAGGGTGAGCAAGAACGACAGAGAAAGACCGACAGACAGGGAAAGGGAGAGACAAAGGAAGAGGGTTAGAGAGAGAAACAGACAGACAGAAAGAGAGAAGTAAACGATAAACAGTGAGAGAGAGAAAGACAGATAGAGAGAGAAAAGGAGAAGGTAAGCGAGAGATGGACAGAGAGAGACAAACAAAGAGAGGGAGAGAAAGAAAGGAAGAGGATAAGAGAGTCAAACAGAGAGACATACAGAAAGGGGGGATGTACAGACAGAGAGGGAAAGGGTAAGAGAGTGAGACAGCAGACAGAGAGACAGACAGACAAGGATAGAGATAGCAATAAGTAGAGGATAGATAGAGAAGAAGTAGAGCGAGAGATAAAGAGAGTGAGAAAGAAAGTGAGAGGGTAAGAGAGAGACACACAGAGGCAGAGAGAGAAAAGAAGAAGGGAAGAGAGGGAGACAAACAGACAGAGACGGACAATGAGAAAGAAAGGCAGAGGATAAGACAGAGAGACAGAATTAGGAAGAGGAAGAGAGGGAAAAAAGACAAAGAAAGAGAGAAGAGAGGACAGATAGTCAAAGAGAAAGAGAGCAATAAAGTGGGAATGAGAAAGGGCAGATATTAAGACAAAAACAGAAAAGAAGAAATGAGAAAAAGAAAGGAAAAGGGATGAGGTAAAGCAGGGGAGAGAGAGAGAGAGAGAGAGAGAGAGAGAGCAATATAAAGGGAGGAAAACAGAGACCAAAAGTAGGAGAAAGGGGAAACTTAAGTGGGAAAAAGAATGAAAAATAGAGGGGGGAAGTAAGAGGAAGAGAAAGTAGGAGAGAAAGAAAAAGGGGGATGAAAGAATGAGAAAAAAGTGAAAGACAAGAGGGAGATGAGGGAAAGAACTAGAAAAGAGGAAGACAATGAGAAAGCTCACACAGAGACAGAGAGATGACAACATAAAGAAGTGGGAAAGTGGGAACCAAACAAGAGGATACAAATTAAAAGGAAGGGAGAATGAGAATGAGAGAGAGGGAGGAGAAGAAGAGAGCAAGAAAGTGGAAAGAAAAGAACATGCAAAAGAGGAAGATGTGAACATGAATTACTCAGTTGTGATAAAACATGGGCAAAGAAGAAAAGTAGCAAAAGAGAGAGACCGTTAGAGAGAGAGAGAGAGAGAGAGAGAGAGAGAGAGAGAGAGACAGGTTAATCACTCTTTCCTCTCCTGCCTGTCAGAACTAAACCCGACTCGTCCAAATTGTTCATAATCACCATCATCATAGTAATTAAACCATTATGCATTGATTTACTGCCAGATGCCTTCACACACAGAGCATTAGGTATCGACTGAGTGACAGACGCCGCAGCGATGACATCACCACTGATGACATACTGACGCAGACAGTTTTTTATTTTTGGGTTTATTATATTTCTAAATGCTGTTCTACCACTCTAACTGGAACATTCAGCATCAGGGCTGGAAATGAACACCACTAAGACCCACCTACAAATTGCCACTATTAGGAACGGTAATTAATTTATCAGCCATTTTGACGAGTTACTTTCTTTTGTCTCACTGAATTCTGAACAGAACGAGTCGAGTGACGGAACCGACAGCATGCAAGAGCTGAAAAAAGCACGAAGGGCGAGAAAAAATGTAGATGAATGAACCGAATGAAAAGTGAAGCACACAGGTCATGAGTGGTGTGTGTCAGTGGTGTAATTAAGGGGCTACGCATTAGAGACTCCTTTTGTACAAAGCCCTAATTTTTTAAATCTAAACTCAAATGTTAGAAACGGTTACACAGTTTAAGTGCTAATTGGAGAAACACCTCATAACTAAATTTTTTTTATAAAATCACTGATTTTCCATGCACAGGCTTCTATGAGTGATGCAAAGGCGCTGTCAACCAATCAGAGTCCTTCATTCTTAGTTATACTGGATTTTCAGTGCTGTGTATTACTGGGTTACTCATATTAATAGCACATGAGCTAAGATAAAGGATGAAGAAACTTTATTTTCGATTTTCTTTTTATAAAAATGAAGAAAAGTTAGTACCAATGGCAAAAAAAACACAGGTAACAAGACAGGACTAAAATACAGATCCATAGAAGGAAAAGACAAACAGTCTTGGACTGGAGATATAAGACTAATAAGTAAGGAATGAAACACACCGTGTCATGCAGTTACAGTTAACTAATCAACAGCAGGGTGGTGTGATGAAGCGGAGTCACTGTTCCCACTCTGAAGTTGATTATTTTCCTATAACAGCATGTCCCAGAGTGTTTTATTCCTCTACAGCAATTTAAGAAATTATTTAAAAAATGATATCATATTTTTTATCCATTTAATGTTATGGAACATCCATGACACAAGTTAGTTCCTGTTCTCACTTACGTTATAGCAGCTATAAACACCAACCTCTCTTTTTTTTTCCTTAAAGCTAATAATGAGGGGGGAAAAAATCAGCTTGTCATGTTACTGAGAAAATGCAAAGTGTAAACTCCTCTGTCCTGAAGATGTCAGAAAATGTAAAGTTACAGCTTTACCTCTGAGGGTTACAAAGAGCTGACACTGGAGACTCCTTCCCTAAATGTTCTATAAACATTTCCTTACAGAAAGCAACATCTATACAACAGAGGCTTTTTTTTTTAATTCACTTAGTATTAGATTTTGATGATGTAGATTGTCCACCATACAAGTCCATGTGAATCAGCTGTTACTATAGAAACAATAAAGGATTAGAGCGTCTGCAATAATATAAAAGGGAAAGACAAACGGGAAAAATCCAAACAAAAAGTATACTTTTAGGGCACTTTCACATCTATCACATCATTTGTCCAAAATCAGAGTGAAATTGATTTAAAATCCTTTGTGGATATAGAGGCTCTGGTTTCAGACAATTCCAACAATTAAAAAAAAATTAGTTACTGTATTTGCATTCTTTAGCATTTTTTGTCCACTAACTTCACTAAAAACACTAACTTAAAAAAAAAAAAAAAAAAGAGAGAGAGAGGCTGGTGAAGGAACGACTGTTTATAGCTGCTATAACAAAAAGCTCCATTAAATGTGTAACTATAAACAAATAAAACCACAACATTTCATTGTATAATAAATACAAAAAATCTAAGCTTATAAGAGATCAGTCACTTCAGCGTGTACTGTAATAGGAAAATAATCAGCTTTGCTATGGTAACAGTAACTCCGCTCCCGGTCAGTGATTATTTTCCTATAACAGCAAGACACGGAGTGCTTTATTCCTAAAACCACTGTGGTTGTCAGTTGTTGCTTTTTGACATCTCTGTGATGTTAGCTGGATGGTAAAAACAAGAAGCTATTAGCCAGCACTAGCCATCGTGTTAATACTCTCCACTCCAACACTCAGAGAGAGAGAGAAAAAAAGGATTGAGAGAGAGAGAGAAAGAGAGAGAGAGAGGGGGGTTAGTCATGTTATTGACTAGTGCTATTGTCTCAAATCTCTGAGTATCCCCCTTAACACTAAAGACCCCAGAGGCTTTTCGAAAGAGAGACCCACCAGTCTCTCTCTCTCTCTCTCTCTCTCTCTCTCTTCATTTTCTCCATTACACATCACCCTCGTCGGTAAAACGTGACATCTGTGTGTGAACTACGCTGTGCCTCCTGTGTTTGTCGCCACAGTTGTGCGGCTTTGTTGAGTGTTGATGTTGATGTGGAAACGGAGTGACACAAAATATGCACAATGATTGCAGAGCTCTCGAGCTGAAGAGCCGCAGCAACCCACACCATGACCCCCTCCATCTCTCTCTCTCTCTCTCTCTCTCTCTCTCTCTCTGTGTGGAGTCGGTGATGTGTGACTGATGGTCCCACTGGGTAAAGGGTTTGTTGGAAGGGGTAATAGGGTGGGGCAGATAGACTACCAAGGGAACTAACCTCACTTAGCACCCTTCCTCTTCCTCTGTCTCTCTCCTGCTCTCTTGCTTTGTCTCTGTAGAATCCACACCGTTATTACTTGAACCTTGATATATATTGAATCTTTATTGGCTGATGTTCCAGTATGATTTGTGAGAAATGAAGTGCATTCTTGCATTCAGTATAACATTCTCAGATGTAGTCAAGATCATTTTGGAGTCCAACGTTTGCGTCATTAGGCTTGGACTGGAGTTATGAGAGTAATAAGTAAGGAGTAAAACACTCCGTGTCATGTCATGCTGTTACATTAAAATAATCAACAACAGGGTGGTGTGATGAAGTGGAGTCACTGGATTATTTTCCTAAAACAGCACTTCCTGATGGGTTTAATTCCTCTCACATCACAGCAATTTGCCAGCGCTAGGTCTTTTTTATTTATTAAAGTACGACATCATACTTTTTATCCATTTATTGTTACATTTAATGTTGTGGAACGTCCATGAAACAAGTTAATTCCTGTTCTCACTTATGTTATAGCACCAAGAAACAAGTCATTCTCCCACCAGCCTCTCTTCTTTTCTTTCTTTAAGCTAACAATAAAAAAAAAAAAAAACACGCAGCTTGTCATATTACCGAGAAACCGCAAAGTGTAAACTCCTCTCTCTTGAAGATGTCGGAAAACTTAAAGTTACAGCTTTACCTCTGACTGTTACAAAGCGCTGACACTGGAGACTCCTTCCATAAATGTCAAATAAACATCTCCTTACAACCAAAACCTCACCAGAACAACATCTATAAGTTTTTTTTTTGTTAAATAATAATAGTTTAAATAGTTTTAAAAAATCCACTTATGTGATGATGATAATAGTCTTGTTTAAGTGGCGTCCCTGTGAATGAGCTGTTACTATAGAAACAATCACGTATTATAACATGCGCATTAACATAATCGTGTGATTTGCAGCAGCACTACTGTCAGAAAATTAATCAAGACCTCCTGGCCAATCAGAATCAAGAATCCAACAGTGCTGTGATATAAAGGAAATGATGAAAATCTATGTAACTAAAAATCTTTTCTATAAATACATGCTCAAGTATTGCTTCAAATGACAATGTTGTCTCTCTCTCTCTCTCTCTCTCTCTCTCACTCTCTCTGTCTCTCTCTCTCTCTCTGTCTTTTCCTTTCAGCAGCCAGTGAAAATATTAACATAAGTAAGCGGCATGTAGTGGCCGGAGCCGCATGCGTGGCTGCCATGACACCGAGCACGGCGTGAAAACATCATTGTGCTGGAGTGATAATCCAAATGAAGCAGCTGGAGATTGGTGTGATTGCCAGCAGCGGACCTGCGAGCGAGAGAGGACTAATGTAATTGTTCGGGCTCTTGTCTCTGTTGATACAGGCTCTTCAGAAAGCATGTGATTTAGCTAAAAGCCATCTTCACGCCAAGTAATTAGAGACACCATTCGGGTGGATGGCATTAGGCTGATACACACACACACACACACACACACACTTTCACACACGCTCAGGGTGTTATTCAAGCCATTAGCAGTGAGATTAGTTGCCTGCTCGGACAATGACTGTGTGTGTGTGTGTGTGTGTCTGTTTTTTGGTCATGTGTTTCTTAATATGTTATCGCTCTGTGTGTATGTTGGTAAGTTGTGTGTAGTGTGTGTACTCAGACAGAGATATTACACTTGACTGACTTAAGTAGTGTGTATGTGTAAGAGAGAGAGTGTGTGTGTGTGTGTGTCTATGCATGTGTGAGTGTCCTATCACACAGGGTTTGGAGTCAATGTAATAATTAAACCTATCCAGAGTGTTGGCTGAGAGTGTTTTACACACACACACACACACACACACACAAACACACACACCACTTCATGTCCACACTGCTTGAAAGTGATTCTCTCACTGAGTTTTACAGAACAGAGTTGCTGCCATGCCTAGAAAATCTTTTCAAAACGGATCAAATGCTGATTTTCTAATAATATTAGTAAGGTCATAATTGTTTAACATCTAATATTGAGCAAACACACATCTCAAGACACACCCCGAATGTAGTCAGTCAGCTACGAGGTATGTGGTGTCTGTCCTTTGCTTCTTTAGTTCTGCACTGAAGCTACAAGGCTAATGTAGCTAGCAAGAAACAAAAGTCTGTATCCTCAAAATCTTTTACATATTTATTTCTTTAGTGATGTCATACAGATGTGCTGGTGCAGTTTAGGACAGAATGGGACTTCTCCATCTGTAAACATGAATTAAACTTCACCATGTAGATGAACGCTGAAACGTTCAAGAGGCGGCCATCTTGGATTAGCTTGTCACTTTTGTACCTTAGCATAATTTGTACTGTTCCACACCATAATAGTTCACTCTCGAAATTAACAGTGTTGTCTTAAGTGAGTATATAAAGATTTGTATCTCCAGAGAAAACTTTGGTTCAGATACACTCTTCTTATTTGTTACCTAGATCAGCCTTGTACCTCCAACCTGAAAAAGAAGAATTTTGATTTGAGTTTTGACTCAGGAAATGATCAAATTAAAAAGTCTGCTTGTAAAATGCATTAGAAAAGATCTGAAATCTAAAATATCCAACAAATAAGACAGACTGCATTACTATGTGCATGTGCTAGCATGTGTGTGGTTTAAAGATGTGTGTGTATCTCAGGTACTAATGTTTGATAGGAAAATTTATTCAAGCAAATGTAAAAAAATATATATATAACTTTGTGCTATTCCTGGCCTAATCAGTGGCTGCTTGCTAATCGGCTAACGTGTGTTAAGTATTAGTTAACACGCTACATAAATCAACACACTCTGCTTAAGCCTGCAAAAAGGCTCCGAGATGCTGAACAAATATGACCCCTAGCTCTATGTTACGGATCATTTAGCTAACTTTCCGCCTTATTGCCTTACACAATCACTGAAATATTAGCTTTCTAAACCAACCAAATGCCATTCAGAGTTAAAATCTCAGGGTTTAAACGGATATATGCTTGCTGTGCTTTATAGCAGGGTTTCTCGAAATAGTGCTATTATTGTATAATTGAGCCGTTTTGCTGCTAATCGTGAATGAGACATGCTGCGACCAAAGGAAAATGGATAAGTGGCTAGGTAAAAAAAAAAAACAAAGGGGGGCTAATCTACAACTCAGAAATATAATCACTTTCAAGACAAATGTGTAGAATGGGCTTCATTTATCTATTGATTTTCTAGCTGAGATTTATGTAGCTATAGTATGTATTGTATTCTGAAATATTTGGCTAATCATTGAGATAAATACTCATTTAGAGCATCATTTGCTTTGTGTTCAAGTTCTAGTCCTGTATACAGTTATTTAGAGTTGGAGATCACTGAAAGATGGTATTATATCAAAAAATAAAATGTTGGAGAACCGCAGTTTTATAGGTAATAATCACTGTCAAGACGGAATTTTTTGGTGGTTGTTGGACTGGTGTTTGGGAACTTTTCTTAAAATCCCTGGCATTCTGGTAAGAACATGGGCTAGACATGCATTTTAGCATTAGAGACAGAGTTAGAGCCATAAGAGTCTCTTAGCACTGAATACAAATGAATACAATCAGAATATACATTAATGATGATATGATATGTCACTATTACTGATTTGGAAAAACTAATATCCCAGATAAACACTGAAATCACTACATCAGAGAACAGTAGTATGATGAGATCAGAAATAATGGGGCATGTTATAGCGTACACTGTGCTACAAACTCCTCGATACAATGATCTTTGCAGTCACCTTATGTAGTGACTATTAATAGTCTCATTCAAGAAAACTAGATCTTAACTAATCTGAACTAACTTCAGTGCAGGGGCATCACAGACATTTTGACATCTGGTATCTAATTACAAAATGAACTGTTTATTTTCGTTGCGCTACGGAAACTAATTATCCACCAGCTTGATCAAATCTTGACCTTCTCTGTGTGAGGAAATCACTCTTTTAGCTAGCGATGTTTTAGACATCTTTATTCAGTTGGACTGTTTTTAAACTGACCTCTTACCTACACAACCATAGCAAGGTTACATAGTAAATAAAACATTTCCATTTCATTTAAGTGAAATATATTTACATTTTCTTAAAATTGAAGTGTCAAAATAGGTTTTAGGCAGGAAAACTCAATTGTGGCTAAAACCTGATTTTTTTCATCTTCTTTTTTTTGGCAGGGTTTTCCCAGACTGCTTTATATATACAGTATATGGCTCATTAATGGTAACTGTATCATGGATTTTCCCCTTTGCCTCACAGTTCCTATGGCAATGACATCATTTTGGGCAATGACATAATTTTGGGCCTGTTTCCTTCCCCCGGCCCAGTCATTGGTTTGTTCCTTGATTGTGTTCACCTGTTCTGTGTTAGCACATTTATTAGGTTGAGTATTAGTTTCCCTAGTGCCATGTTTCCTGTTTTGATTCTCACCAGTTATTCTGAATATATTGAGATCATGGATTATTTTGTTTGTTACTACCTGTGTATTGACTCTCAAACAGTTTTCTGAACAGTGGTAAATTAAGCTTACAATACTGCACTGATTACCTTGTTGATAATGTCCTTTTAAAGTTGTTGGTTTTTTTTCAGGTAAAACATCATTTTGTGAAAAAGAAGTGGGGGCTTTTGTGCGAGCCATTTTAAACACACGAACCACATAAACACATGTTTTAGAGGAAAGCCGCAATCTTGTTCATCTCCAAACTCTGTGATAAGCGCGTGAATCACCTGTGAACATCAAACGAGCTGCTCCTGTGGAGAATGTTATTGTAAGCGCAGGAGGGCTGCTGGACGGCGTCCAGAACTCGAGTTAGAAAGAGAAACCGTAGCGCTTAGCAGGTCTTTAATACTTAATAAAAACAGCCGCCCCGAAAAAGTGCGTACCTTGGGTGGCCTTTGGGCGAGATGCGGTGGAATTTACAGGAATGGAGTGATTGGGAGATGGAGGGGTAAACAGGGAAAGACGAGTGGAGAGGTAAAAAGAACCGCCTGTGGCAACTCTGTCTCTCCCTCTGGCTCTCTTTATGGGGTTACCCAATTCCCTGACAGTTTGTTTTAAATTTGGCCGTGCAGATGTTTCTCTGGGTGACTGACTTTTATAGTTTAGAAAAGATTATATCAGTTTCTCCGCAGATTGTGTTACTGTATTTTAAAGAAGAAACAACTGCACAGAGAGAGAGAGAGAGAGAGAGAGGGAGAGGGAAGGGGAGGGAGTATGGAGAAAGAGGCCATAGGGGGATTTTTCTTCAGGGGGAACGAGGGTCGCTGGACTGGACATGGATTGCTGTAGGTCTTTACATCCTGAGGCCTCAGCAGCAAGAGGAGAGCTGGAATGTGAGTGTCAGGAGAGCCAGGTTTGACTTACAGCATTAGACACAAATTCTTTCCAATTTAAAAAGACAACATATGGGTCAAATTTTAGGATATTAGTTTTTGATAGGCAGCTAGGGACAGGCGCATGGGAGGTATGAATCATGCTGTTTTCATAACGACCTTCAGCTCATCATCTCCTTTTAACTTTGTCTTATTCGCTCTTCTGTGTAAATAAATAAAGGTCCATAATCATATATAGAACCACAACAATTTCCTGAACCTTTGCGTACCACTTGCGTAAGGGATATCCACTGCATCTTATCAAGCGTCAAAAGCCCGAAAGCAGAGTGGCAGCTTCCGAAGCAACTGGCAGGTGTGGGAAATTAAACACCGACAGTCCAGCCAAGAGTCAGCACGGAAAGAAAACTGGAGCGAGGGGTTGCGATGGGGACACCAGCGAAACAGAGCGTTAAGAAAATCGAAAACGGAAATGGAGGAAGGAGGAAAATGCGAGCGTGTATCTTTTAGCGTGCGTGTCAGAAATTGTTTCATCTGTCAGGACGGATTTAAGAGGTCATCCATCCACAACCTCACGCAAAACAAAACTCCATCAACACTCCTTCTTACGTTTCCCAGGCCAAGATGTGTAGAATAACAACGGTGACAACAACCATAAGATTAAGGCTGTGGAAAGCAGCCACTGGCCATGTGAACTCAGCCGAGCGCTCCAACTCTCAGACGTTAAGCAGAAGCGGAAGGAGAGTTCGTTCTTCAATTCATTTTAGTTAAACTGAGACTTGGGTTGCAGGTTTGTAGCAATGCGTGGCCTTCACCTTGCGTAAAATTTCCAGCAATGCTAACGAGCATGATTCTTAATAATGCTCCTAACTCTAACAATAACAAATCCTTTGTAACTTTTGCTACCAATTGACCCTTGTAATTTCTTACGAATTATACCACGGTGCTGATGTTTTCTCAATTCTGACTGGTCAGAAAGTCACTAAGGGCAAAAAAGGCTCATGGCAAGGTCAGCGGAATTTTAAAACATTTTGCGGTGGGTTTACTTAAACATCTCGAGCTCCAGCTCTTCCACAGTGTGGGATAATAAACTGACCGTTACTCTGTCACTCATGAGAAGTTGACGTTTGAAATTGAGTTAAGCTGATGTGGAGTTCCTGGAGTTCATGTTCACGTCATGTTTTTTTTTTAACGTCATTGAAAATATATCTTCTCTTTTTTTAACAGCAAAGTCAAAGTGGCACGAGTTATTAAAAAAGGATTCTTAATTGGGTTCTACTCAGAATAGTTTCAATCTCCACGACCGAGAGCTAGTGTTCCTGATCTGTTTAAAAAGGGAACAATGTTAATGAAAGCGAATTGCATGCTTCAGAAACACCAGACTTAAACATGTGCACCTGATTTCCGTGTTTATGAGAATTTTACCTCCCTAAGTTAAACAATGCTAACACACTCCACTAGGAGTTATGAAAACCTGGAACTTGTCTCAAATTATATTTATCAAAATACATTACAACACCCTTCACTCACATAGGTCAAAGCGAGTTCTTATTGGCTGGAAACTAAAAACACAATCCAAAAATACAACAGAACAATCCTCATTAATTGAAAACGGAAAGGGGAGGTCCATATTGAACATCGCATACTCATTGCTGATTGGCTGATTGGGACAGCAGAAAACAGAGAGCGGGAGGAGTGTTTACACTAAGAGAAAACATGAAACTAGAGGTGTTTTGCACGTATAGGCCACCATAGAAAACAGTAGGAACGAGAACGATATATAACACATTTTTGAGTCAGTATCAGGTGTTATGTGTCAAGAGGTGAAAAGTAACACTGTGTGTTACCAGTTGAAAAAAACGCCATCACAAGTTGATAAAATGAAGCAGTCGCTGTGTGAGTAGGATATTCGAATAGATTTTATATTCATACCATTTCTCAAATAGTTAAAAGGCAGATTTGTCTCATTAAGATCTATTATAACATAAAGATCTATTATGTTTTGTTATATCTCCAATATACTCTTTCCCATTCTGTTTTGTCTCTTCTTCCTCTTCAGCCTCCTTATATGGTCAGAGTTTCCTGTGCTTGTTAACTCGTTGCCATGGTAGTTAAGTGGTGTCACCCTTACTTGTTACTTGTCCTCATTAGTCTGTGTTTTTTCTGTGCTTGTGAAGTTACACACAGGTTTTCTTGTTGATTAGCAAGCAGTTGATGTCTCCCATTATTCTTCACCTCATCCTCCTCTTTGGCTTTTATCTTTTCCTCTTTTCCTTTCTAGGAGCCGTGAGGTGGTATCACATCTAAAACATTACCTGCGGCACCATTGTGACACCCTAGCCATCTATCACTCTAAAAAAATCAAATATTTAACAAAATAAGCTGACGTTACACTCCAAGGGACATCAGTTTAGTAGCTGATTTCATAGATGCCCTAGATGGCTAGCTAACATATTACACCGTCCATTGAACGGGGTCCTGGAGAGTCGTTTGGGAAGGATGGTGTGGAGGATCAGCTTACCAGGAGGATGAAGTGTAGGTGACCAGACAGACCAACTGAGCATAGTGTTATATAAACTATATTTCCAGTTGTCTGGTGTTTGTAGTCCAGTAGTCCTGCTAGTACAACCATCACTGCCTCTAGTGTCACTACCAATAACACTGATTCCACTTTGATGTTTTCTGGCTCTTTGGTTTCCGATGGGAATGGAGGTTTGTCGACTCGATCGTCTCGATTCAAGATGAAAGAACAATAAGACCTTGAACTTCAGCGTCTCCTGAGAGGCTTCCAAGTCCTCCACTTTATCGCGGTCACTCTGATCTGCTCGATGACAGAGGCGTGTATGACGGAGGTGACGGAAAGCAATGAGTGCCTCTCTGAGTCTTACCGTCTTTGATTATTATGGCTTCACTGATAGAGTGGAAGTGATGCCTTTGTCTGTAATAGCTGGCCAATCATCCCCTCACGCCAATACTGAGCATCTCTCCATCCATTTGTACGAGAAGGCTGTGCTTCCTTCTCGAGCGATCATGACTACACCCTCCATAGGGTGAAACTCTGAAGGGTTTCCATCTGTAGCTATTTGAAATGCTTTATTTCAAATAATTTGTGGGTCTATCTAGCATTAACTATCGGAGGTGTGGAGCTGTATTATTTTTATTCATTAGTACTAGAAATGTTGCAGGTGTTGTAGCTGAAATTAAAACATTCTACCACTAACAGTTGATAATAGTAAAATATTGATTCTATTTGTGAATTTGTTCACTGTGAAAGAGAAACAGAGGAGTTTAGAACTGCCATGAGAACTAGGACATGAAAACCTACAGCACATTCACAATCATGGATCAGGATTATTACTATTTAGAAAACCATTCACATTTTCATCAAATTCATAATAACCAATTGAAAAGAAATTGAATATTTAGTGAAATGTTGATTCGACATATTAAAAACCAACCATCATGAGCAGTTGCTTAAACATTTAAAAGCAGTGTAATACCAAGATTCAATTTAATTCATTAAAATTTTCAATTAATAATAATAATAATAATAATAATAATAATAAATAACTAGTTGTAACGTGTGATGAGAGGCAGGACACAAGTCTGGTATGTTTTATTGGGAGTTTCATTGGGAGTATCCAGGAGTCCACAGTGGGGGTCAAAGCACAGGTAGGCGATTTTAACAAGGATAATCCATGTTCAAAAAGAGGCGAGATTCAAAACCAGGAAGTACAACGAAACACAGAATTCAGAAAACACTGATCTCTGACTTATTACTAAATGGATGATAAAATTTTGCTACAAATAATGACACAACATTGTCTACATACACAAACTAATCAAGGACTAACATAGAACAGGTGAACACACTCAGGTAACAAACTAATGACTGTGGAAGCAGGACTGAAACAGAAATCCAGCAGTGATTTGGGGGGTGTAAGTGGGTTGGTGTGTAACTGTGATAGACAATATATGATAGTTTCCATTTTAACTTGCTAGAATATAGATATTTATCCTAAAACAAGATGCTAGATTGTACAAATGCCAGCATCTATGTACATGTGTGTGTATATATATATATATATATATATATATATATATATATATATATATATATATATATATATATATATATATATATATATACACACACACATATATACAGTTAGGAAACACCCCAGTGTAATACCCAAGTATTATCACTGGTATCACTAACATTTATTAAATTTAAATTTAAATAATTAGTAAACCTAAATGTACTAATTAGCAATCGCCTTTGTCAGGGGTAGAGATGAGAGAGTGAAAAAAAAAACAAATGTGTTACTAAATCAGCCGCCTGAAAAGGGTTAACTATTAAAAATTAAGTTTTAACAATTTTCTTTGTAAACCTTTCAACATCATGGAGTGACTTCTGTGTGCTTTTAAATGTTTATTTATTTGTTTGTTTGTTTAGCCATTACTTAATTCATTTATTTCTTAATTTATTGATTCATTCTTTATTAATTTATTAGTTAGTTAGTTTGTTCACTCATTCAATCATTTATTTATGCATTTATTTAATTTATATTCATTTATTTGATTGTTTATGCATTTCTTGACTCATTTCTTCATCCAGCGTGCTTCCCTGCAGTGTACAGAAAGTAATGAGATAAGATTTGGTCGTATAAATCCAGCTGTTGTGTAGATCTCTTTATTATTCTTCTTCTTCATTAGACTTGCAGAAAATGGCGAGGACAAAAGACAAGAGACAATGCTGGGAGAGAGAGAGAGAGTGAGAGAGAGAGAGAGAAAACAAGGGGGCTAGAAAGGTGGATAGAAGAAAGACAGAAAGAGAGATCTGAGTATTTGAGGTGAAGATGAAGGGAGTGTATGAGAGAAAGTGCACCTCCGTGTCTCTCTCGAGTGTCTCTGCCTCACCTTTAATCTGTGGAAATGCGCTGAGGAGATGAGGCGTAATTGTAAAGTGCAGCAGGACGACTGAAATGTCTGGAGGGCTGACGTGATCAGTGGGCCGAGGAGTGAGTGAGGGATAATCATCATCGCCCAGCGCTGGCCTGATGACGGGGCCGGCGCTCATTCACCAAGCAGCAAAACAAATTAAAGCCCTCGGGGCGAGCGGCCTGTTCAACAACAGCATACATAAATATTTTATCTTGTGCGCTACAGGTCGGGAAAGGTTTAGTACATCATCCTTCACACGAGAGCTCACACTTCAACACACACACACACACACACGTTTTGTCTCAGCTCGGATCTTAAATGGAGAGAAACTTGAAACTGTTCTCAGTCAAAAATAAGATCTGTATGTTCCCTCTCAAGACATGTCTGAAGTTTTCTTCCTAAACATTGCATTCACGCTACACAGCTAATCTAGCTAACAAATAAGAGAGCTAACAACTCTAGCTATTATTTTTAGCATTGTGAACTCCATATTTAAAGCATTTCTAGCTTGCTAGTTTCTTTCATGGAGATTTTTGAGGAAGGCTTGTGATGATTAATGTGTGATGATAAGCTACTAACTAGCTGCTAGCTATATTAGCCTTATAGACAAAAATTAGATGATTGTGAGTACTGGTGTTGTGATTATGGAGGAAATGTATTTCTAAATTACCGTAAATTTTACAGTACAAACACACAACTGCCCTCTTGTTAATTCTTCTTTTGTATCCCACGTTGTTTGATGCTTAGACGGCTTTGTGGAGATCTTCAGGATCAAAAACAGAGTGCTGATATATTTTCTGATGCTGTGTGTCACACTGTTATCTCTAAAAATGAACAAAAGGATGTCACAGAGCTAAAAACAGCTTCCATTTTGAAGCTGAATCACAGAGTTTGGTGTCACTCCACACCAGCATCAGACTCAGGTAGGAGGCGTGGCCTAATGGTAGATTATATCACGGCCATATTGTTTTCTTGATTCTCTTTCTCCCCTGTCAATCAAAACGACGCTAGCCAATCACAGGCATCTATGAGCTCATGTGTGTGGAAGAGGGTAGATAGTGCTTTCCTCCGAGTGTGTTAAACTGCCCTGTGACATGGTGAAAAGATGCAGCTGGCTGGCTTTACTTGTCTTGGAGGAAGCATGTGTTAGCATTCACCCTCCCCGGCTGATTGCGGTCTTATGATTATGGCTGGTGGAAATTGGTCAAGACGAAATTAGAGAGAAAAATTGGGGGAAAAAAGGTACAAATACTGACCATTGTGTGATGAATAAGATGCAGTTTAGCTCTTGTAGCAAAATTCAGACATCAAACATGTTTTTGCTGATCAACTACACTTGGGATAAGTGTCAACTTCTGTCTGAACGGTTCATTTCAAGTCCAGTTGTAGGTGCTGGGTGCTGGCTGGTTATTTTTGGAACGGTTGTCCTGTACCGGTATTCTACACTCGAGTCTATTAGGTGTAATTGAGAAACGGGTGATTTCACTCAGCCTGGAAAAAAAGCAGCAGCAGTGTCGAGTTTGATGGTGTGATTAGCTGACAGCAGGCAGCCGTAATTATCCAGTATGCGCTAATGACTGTGCAGCGTGATCGCACAGCGGGAATGGGAAACAGCAATCCTCCTCCTCCTCCTTCTCTTTTTTCTTCTTTTTTTTCTCACATTCAGATTTAATAAGGCTCACACGCTAATGAGCATCATTTAGTGGAGTTTATCGCCGTTTAGGACTCCGCTACACTCCCTCGAGTCAAATGGCTCAATTTGGTCTTTTGAGCTTGACAGAAAAAAGAAACAGCCTTTATTTTTTCTAACACATGCAGATATTTAAAGGAAATCTCCACATTAAACATTTTTCATTTGAAATATTTATGACGTGTTTTGTGATTCTGGTGCGAATTTGTTACCTGATGGTGGATGTTTCTGTGTTATTCCTGTGGCAAGTTAGCGGTTGTGTGCCGTGCTGATGTCACAGGGTGACACTGTTATTGCTAACACAGTACAACAGAGTTTAATAGGAGGAAAAAAATCTCAAACATAAATGATAATGGTCCGGAGTTTCTGTTCTCCAAAAACCTAAAAGCTTCTTTTCTCACTCAACATTTTCCAGCAACAGCATATTAAAGAGAACTCCAGCTTGGAATTAGCGGAGATGTTGGTGCAATCACTTTACTCAAAGTCCCAGAATACTATAGCTATACAACAGTAAGTTATGGCAGAGACAAGGTGACAAGTTGTAGCTTTCGGAAGCTGACGTGTTTAAACAGAATGTACAGATCAGGAGATGAAGGACTAAAGTGCCACTGCATCGGTCTCTTTAGGTAGAGATGAAGTGAAGTCTAAAAAAACACCTTGCACCACCATCACCAAGTGGTCAAACGGCATTGTGGGTAGTCCAACATGGGGATGAAAGAAGTCATTAAAAAATAAATCTGGGACGTAATTAAAGATCAAATGTTAATGATAAAGATTAACATGCAAGTCGTTCAGGATGGAGTTTTCCTTTAACTTGATGTTATTTTTTTTTTTTTAAAAACTACACGCGGGCTGTATTTCATTTCTCATACGAGGGTGTTAAATTGTGTTTCAGTAGTGTGGGAATGGAGGGCACTGTGAAGTTGGCAGTTTGCATGGACAATTTACCTTTAAGTTGTGTTAAACTGTGTAAGCTACAGAGTCATCATGAGTCATGCGTCTTGTCTGGAATAGCGCATTTTTGCGGTCTCACACATCAGATTTCTCATTTCTGAACTCTAAATGATACTCATGAGTGCCCTCTACTCACCCTTAAGGCACATTTTGGTAAAACCCACATCAGTGCAGACTCTCTTACCCAAAAGCCCTTGTGATTTTGGCCAGGACCAATCAGAGTCAAGAGTTTTGTTGACAGAAAAAAGTTACATGGCGGATTTAACAATATCAGAGCTAACATCAGAGGAAAATGATTCAAATCCAGATATTATTAAAGTGTTAAAGTGTCTTTTTGGGTTTTTTGTTTTAAATTAAAAACGTTAAATATTTTTTATCATTAACGTCTTTACTGCATTTTACTCAGCTGAATGCCTGCTAACTTCAGTTGCTTTTAGTGATTTTTAGAAAATTAAAATTAATTTCAATTCGCATGCAGTTATTGCATAATAAAGCCTGAAATAAAAATCTGGATATGTTTTATAATTTATGCACGAAAAGGTTTCGCTGATCTGTGATTGGGCAGCATTAGAGATTCAACTTAATGTGGAATGAAAAACAGTTAAAGCTGATTAAATCAATCACTTCATTTTATTGAGCCTTTTGATATGGAACTACAACTCCAAGTAATTGATTTCATCATGATTTATCGATGTGAGTGGGTTTAGTTTCAGGTTTTGGTGAAGAGTCTGAATGATTCCACTGCAAATGCAAAATCAGCAACAAAAAATATTAATAACAAACATCTGCAAAAGCACAATTTATGCAAAGTGTAAATCTTAGGTTATTTTTGGAATCTTGAGGTCACCAAAGTGTTGAAGGCTTATGGCACCATTTGAGAGACAGCCTTAGGCTAACTAGCTAGCTGAGAGATTAAAGAAGTCCATTATTATTAAGTATTTAATTTTTTTATATTATTTTATACTTTTATAAAATAACGTAAAAGTAATTATTTTTATTTATTTTATATAGTTTTTTTTATTCTGTTTTTTGCTAAAAAGTATTTGATGCATATATTTTTTATATTCAGACGTATTTGGTTTATTTTATTTTTATTATCTTTTATTTAAATGTTTTTTTATTGTATATCTAGGTATCTTCATTTTATTTTTATTTCATTTTATTTTTTATTTATATGTTCTATATTTGGTTTGACAAATCTTGGTTTTTGGTGAATTATTAAAGCATTTAAGCCAAAAAAAAAAAGATTATTCAGCTTGCACATTCACGTTGAGGACAATCATCTGTTAAGCTACAGTCTTAATACTCTTGAAGCATTTGGTCACTTATACAGTGTTTACACTGTCCAGATGTCACAGTAGCACAACGGTGACCTCGATCCCATGTCAGGATCAATACTAATCTGGTGGGTAATGTATGTCCATTGATCAGCCGACCCCGGGGGGTTATTAGGACGCCTCTGCCTTTTAAACAGGGTGATAATCCTGGATAATAATGGCAATTGAGACCCTTTAGCTCCCTGGTGGAACACTACACAGGCACGGGAGGACCACCGCTGCAGAAATGTCATTTCCCAGCCTAGGCATTTGGAATGCGCTGTTGAAATCCATATTTTTGGATGCAGAGAAAAATGTATAAGCTCACAAGACAGAGCTCTGGTGTCTCTAGAGATCCTGAATGTTTCGTCAATAAACATAGCCAAGAAGCGCCTACTTTCACAGGAAGAGGCCATTTGACGACATGTCAGACGACCAACCACACATGCAAGATTATCTCATTTATATCAGATTCATTTATGTGAGATTTCACATAGTGCTTTGGAAAACAGGACTTTTTTAAATCCACTTACTAATCCTTGCTCTAAAAAGCTCGTTGTGTTGCAGCTTTTAAAGGTTCTTACCGCTTAAAACCGGCGCACAGAATTGCGGAGAGCCAATCAGATCATCATTGTGAAGCTTGTGGCCAGAAAAGTATACAAAAATGTACAAAAGGATACAGAGTGTCTCAGGCTGTGTGTAGTTAGAGCTTGATTGTGCATGTGGTTTTGGAATGCACCCTTTTGTTTTCTCCTTCTAGCTTCATAGCTTAGCTGGCTGGTCTTGCTAGCAAGAGGATAATAATGAGTTTGTGATGTTGGTGTGATGCCACCTAACATAAAGTGGAGTTACTGTTACCACCCCACAGTTGTATTTTCCTGTAACAGCACATCTGGTAGCATTTTAGTCCTCTTACACCACAGCAAATTGCCAACCATAACATTTTTTATTAATTTAAAATGACACTTTATACTTTTTATCCATTTATAATTACATTTAATGTTGTGAAACGTCCACAAAACAAATTAATTTCTGTTAGAACTTACATTATAGCAGCTATAACCTCACCAGCATCTCTTTTTTTTCTCACTCTTGAAGGTAATAAGACAAAAATGCAGCTTGTCATGTTACCGAGAAACTACAAAGAGTAAACTTCTCTGTGCTAAAACGTCAGAAAAATTTCAGTTACAGTTTCTGAATGTTACAAAGCGCTGACACTGGAAACTCCTTCCGTAAATGCAAAATACAGAAAACCTCACCCTACCAATGATTATACATTTTTCTTTGTTAAATAAAAACTGTGTGATTTACAGCTGCACTTCTGTCAGAGCTGCTGTTCTAGAAGATGAATCATATTTGAGAATTCGACAGTATTGTAGTGTAAATAAACTTAAATATTTTTGTGGAATGATTTCTTCAGGGTACCAGCTCTCATTTCTCATATAGACGCTAAGGTGTTAGAAACTCCATCACTGGGAATATTGGTGTTCCCTAAACCTGATGTTAAAACCATCCAAACACTAAAAATATATCATTTTGTAACTTAGGAATACAATGAAGTAGACTAAAGGATTTTTTTAACCAAGTCCAAATGCTCATCTGGACTAAATTGCAGCTAATCCCCCAATTTCCCGCCACCGGCTCTTTTCCACAATGACACATCTGCAGGATCTGCAGGACAGGAGGAAGGAAGGAGGGAAGAAAACTCTGAATATCGTCTTGTTTATTCCTGCTCTTTTTTCCATATTTACTTCTGAGCCGTCACTCAACTTCTCTCCTTCCCTCGTGTGTCCTCCCTTGCGGCTTTTCTCTCACGTCCAGGCTGTGGGACGGCGCTGGTGGCGAGCCCTGAGATCTGGAGGCGCATCTGCAATCAATTAGAGCGCGGCTGCAGCCACCCATGGACTCGGTGACGGATGGGGCTCGTGTATTTATAGCCGAGGTAATTGGCAACACACACATACACGCACAAACACATGTTTGTAGTGCCAGTACTTTTCTCAAGCAGATCAAGCCTTTTCCGAATTATAATTCATATTCGATATGCGGTTTTGCTCTACTCCCTCGGGCGGCTTTGAAGTTCGAAGTGGTGGCCGTTCGCACTCCGGCCACCACATTCGAAATGTCCTCATGCGTCCTTACTAAATTCAGTTCACTTCTATTTTATGTATAGCGGTTGAAGCTTTACAGAAATCGGGACGAAATTTAAATCCATAATGAACAAGTCCCAAGGAAAAACTCCATCACACGACTCAGAACCAGTCTTCTTCTGGGTATCGCCAGATAGTGCGATTATAAATCGTTACGGTATGCAGGTGTAGAAGACAAGCAGCATTATGTGTGTTTACAGGAAGGAATTGGGAATGATTGGGAATGAGTCCTGGGATGAGCACAGGACAAGCTTTATGATTACTGCCGCAGCTCTCAGCTACAAATCTACAGTGTCCAGGTCAGATTAAACACTGAAGCAGGGGTGAGACTTGGGAATAATCTGTTTTGGGGAAATAGGTAAGCTGGAAAAGATTAATACCATCAGTAGGACCACAGGACCAGAGTGTCTGACCCTTTTCGTGTTCCACGTCCAGCAGAATCTCTGCAGCTGATCCGGAAGTTTGAAGCCGAAGTCGCGGCTATCTGTCCTGGCCTGTCAGCGCGTTAAACCTGTACGGGAAACCATGGCCAGACCACATCTGCCCCTCGTTAGGCTGCATAAATGACTGCCATGTGGTGCGCTGATAAATAGGCCAGTCTATTTATTGGAGCACAACAAATTGGCTACAAACACTGACATGGGATCGAAGAACTATAAATATTGGACGCGATGAAAGTTTTAAAATGTGCCGCAGCTAGTTTACGAGAGTCCAGGTTTCCCCTCTTTTTCTTTTTATGTACTTCGAGCAAGTCCTCTCTCTCTCTCTCTTTCTCTCTCTCTCTCTCTCTCTCTCTATCTCTCTTTTCTTCTTCTACTACCAGTGCAGTAAAAAAGCATTTTCTCTCGTTTCTCACTCTCTGTCTGCAGTAAACCATCCAGTCTGTGACGTGGACTTGCAGCGCTTTTTCTCTATGATCTTATCAAGTCAACGCAGAAACACGACAGAAATTCCAGAACGAATCGGCAGCAGACAGGCCGTAAACCCTGTGTAATTGCATATTTGGAGTTTATCTGGGTTTTTTTGTGAAAACGCACACGATTCTCTTCCCTGGTGGTCCTTAAACACATCCATATGTCCTGTGTTTCTCTTCTCACTCCTCTCCCTCTCTCTCTTATGCTATCCTCTATCTCCCCTTCCCTCCTTCCCTCCCTCCTTTCTCCCCCTCACTCTTTTGAAACATTACCCATTGCATGATTAGCCGACCTGCGTGCCGTGCTTTTCCTGTTGTGAAGATGTTGTGTGGTTCGAGACACTTTCTCTACGTCAGATGGGGTTTCTGCGTGGACGTAGGACGTCAGCGGCGTCCAACCAGGAACACACATGGAACGCAGGGAGGGATTTGGATCGGATCATGTGTGGGCCTGAAGAAAGAAAGCCCATCTGTTTTAAAACACGTGCTAAATATTAGCGTATTCGCATTTTCCTGTTTTGGCGAGTGGAGGGAGGGGCCCGAGAGCGGAAAGGTCTCGGGCCGGGGTTAGGTGCTGTTTGAAACTGGAAACCCTTTTTCAGCCTTATTTGTTTTATGATTCCGCGGGACGCCGTGTTTACACTCGACGTGCAACATCTGGATTAGATAATTTGTCTGGAATTAACCGCCGCTGGATGCTTATCGAGCCCTGTCTGATTAAATCTGTTTGATGTTTCTGCTTTGTGTTTCATAACGATTTTTACCCCCCTGTCAGCGTGTCACTGTGAGATTTGCATAACAGATGAAGGTCGCAGTGGACGGCAGCTATCCCACACACACGCAAACACAAGCACACACACACAGTGTACCTCCATTTTATAATTAGTTTCCTGCTTTTGATCTGTAGTGGTTCGTTTAAAAAACAAAGTGATTGGTGGCGTTTTGCCTACAGCAGAGGTCCAGCAGGCCTCAAGTCCTGGCAAAACACGTTAAAAAAAGGCACCACTCACAAAGCTGATAAGTGTTTCTGTTTGCTTATTTGTTTACATGTTTGTTTGTTTCCCTTGGACCATTCCCATGTGCTGTGGAATTCAAACAGTCCTGTGTGCTAACTAATAAACACATTCTGAGAGAGTGGAGTTTGCCAGAACGTTAGCTGTGTGTGTCAGCGGAGTCTGAGTTCTTTCAAAGATGAATAATGTGGAGACACCACGATGGAACGTTGCCTTGTTTTCATCACATAAATTAAAGTCTTGAGCAAGCACAACGTACATACGACTAATCTCGCTAATTTCCGGCAAGCTACGTTATTAATGCTACACTACATTACTAGCAACGTGATTGATGTCAACTCGTCTGCTAATTACAAATAATTGCTAATCTAACAAAGCTGCCTGACAAACAATTTGTTCTTGTCAGTTTTTCGGTCTCATTAACCCCCTCGAGTCATTTATCTTTCCAAATGACAGTCGGGAAGTAGCTACACAACTTCATGAATTACATATATTAAGGAATAAAGCACAAGTTGTCGTGCTGTTGTAGGAAAATAATCAACGACTGAGTGGTGTGATGAAATGAAATGAAGTTATTGTTACCACCCTGAAGTTAATGATTTTCCCATAACAGCACATCCTAAAGTGTTATACTTCCACACCAATCTGCTGCCAAATACAATTTTTATTTATTAAAAAATGACCCGTTGTACTTTTTATCTGTTTATAGTTACCGTTAACTGTTAATGTGATGTAAATAGTTAACGTTGTGGAACGTTCGTCAAACAAGCTATAAACAGCCGTTTCCTCAACGGCCTCTCTTTTTTCCTCTCTCCTGAAGTTAATAAGGCAAAAGTGCAGTTTGTTATGTTACAGAGAAACCGCAAAGCACAGTGCTCTCCAGCAAGCTTTTTAAATCCATTTATTATGTTGAGTGTCCACCATACAAGTCCCTTTGAATGAACTGTTACTATAGAACCAATAATGCATTAGAATCGACATGTTAATATAAACTTGTGATTTGCAATACACACTCACTGTCCACTTTATTAGGAACATCTGTATACCTGCTCATTCATGCTGTTAGCAGCCAATCATGTGGCAGCAATGCAATGCAAAAAATACTGCAGATACAGGTCAAGAGTTTCAGTTAATGTTCACATCACACATCAGAATGAAGAAAAAGTGTGATCTCTATGACTTTAAAAGTGTGATCTCCTGGGAATTTTACACGCAATAGTCTCTAGAGTTTACACAGAATGGTGTGAAAAACAAAAAACATTGAGTGAGTGACAGTTCTGTGGGTGGAAACAGCTTGTCAGGAAGGATACGGTAACTCATATAGTCAGTATAGTAATCACTCTTTACAACCGTGGTGAGCAGAAAAGCATCGCAGTATACACAAAACATCGAAACTTGCAGTGGATGGGCTACAAGCAGAAGAGCGCATTGGGGTCCACTCCTGACATGGGCACAGACTCACCTAAACTAGACGGTTGGAAATTAGGGGGAAAAAAAACACCTGATCTTCTTCCAGTCTTCAGCTGTCTAGTTTGGGTGAGTCTGTGCATTGTGCTGCTGCATAAATAACTGCATAACTGCGCTGGATAACTGCATAAATGAGCAGGTGTAAAGGTGTTCCTAATAAAGTGGACAGTGAGTTTATATTGTGTGTGCTTTAAGAAAAATTTGAATATATCTTTATATATTAGTGTTGCTTCACTAGTTGGCTGATAAACCTCCTTCCCACTGAAGGAGGCGTGGCCTCTGTGTCTGTTAATCCTAGTGAAGGAGCCATGTCCTCTTTGTCTGTCAGTCCCAGTGAAGGAGGCGTGGCCTCTGTGTCCGTTAATCCCAGTGAAGGAGGCGTGGCCTCTGTGTCTGTTAATCCTAGTGAAGGAGGTGTGGCCTCTGTGTGTGTCAGTCCCTGTGATGGAGGCGTGGCCTCTGTACCTATTAGTCCCACTGAAGGAGCCGTGGCATCTGTGTCTGTTAATCCTAGTGAAAGAGGCGTGGCCTCTGTGTCTGTTAATCCTAGTGAAGGAGGCATGGCCTCTGTGTCTGTTAATCCTAGTGAAGGAGGCGTGGCTTCTTTGTCTGTCAGTCCCTGTGATGGAGGCATGACCTCTATACCTGTGAATCCTAGTGAAGGAGGTGTGGCCTCATTGTCTGTCAGTCCCACTGAAGGAGGCGTGACCTCTCTACCTGTCAGTCAGTAAAGGAGGTGTGGCCTGGGTGCTGGTGAGTTAAGGTTGGCCTCCCATGACTCAAAGCGTGTCACATTGTATCACTTTGAAACAGCTTTTAATTGTATCATATTAAATTGTCTATTTTTATTTGTCATTTCCCAAGACGCACATCATGTTATCTGGGAAAAAGAGAGAACTACACACCCTGTGTCAATAAGTGTTAAATAAGTAAAGTTAAAAATAAAAGTGTCTTTGTTCCTCACAGCGGGTCTTCAACAATAATGAGTGTTTGATGGTGAAAGGCTACGAGGCGTTAGGGATGTTACTGACTCTCGCTGACAGAGAAGAACAATCTCCCCTCTCTAGCACTCCGACTATTCTAACGCCAAGGAACAGATGCTGGATTCTGTGTGTTTTATTGACTCTAGACATCTGTTAATACAGTGGCTTGATCTTAGCTGAGTGTTTGTTGATGCACGGACAAGAGAGGCCGAGCGCCAGATGAAACAATCAGCGAACGAGAGGGAGATGGTGGAGCGTTGATAACTATCTGTAAGCCTGTCATTTTGCTGATGTGACGAGGTGGGATTTACTGCCGGGCTCCATCGTGGGTGGGGTGAGCAGCGAGTCAGCGCGTCCCTCCTGAAATCTCTCCAGCGCAACAGCTGCGACTTGTCAAGGCCCTGTCGAGTTATTGCTTTTTGAAAAATTGTGGGACGTTTTTTTTTTTTTTAACCAGTAACGCATGACAAATCGCCAGGATTTTTACCCAGCAGGAAAATTCCCAGTGACGAAGTCGTTACAGGGACGGATGAGTTCCAGCACACGCTTATGGCTCCGTCGTTGGATGACATTTGTTCAGCCATTTTTTTTCTTCTCCCTTGCTGGTGAAAACGCAGTCTGTCCCATTCCAAACATTTCTTTCGTTTTATTGGTCGCCTACAGTAGCATGTGGAGCCACTGCCATTTGTCTCCTGTCTAACTTTCACAGTAGTGTTTTGTTTGTGAGAGAGTGAGAGTGTGTGAGTTCTGTAAATGGATATCTCTCACCATGAGAAATGCTGGGGTGATTTATAGGAGTTGTTGCGATTTCCTGTGGTGAAGGCAGGCTCACATTCTTAGGATATATCCCTGTCTCTCTCTCTCTCTCTCTCTCTCTCTCTTTCACAACTCTCTTCATCAGACTCAATTTCACTACTTCTCCTTATCTAGATGATTCAGTAGAGAGGTTTGTGATTTTCTACTATTAAACATTCAAACAAAGAAAAAGAAAATATGACAAAATCCTACTGAAACATGAGCTGAACTCACTGACCTGTATAATCTAAGACTAATCTAAGTCTGAGTGGGTGTGGCCTTATATTCTGATAAGCATATTTTGACTGACAGCTATCTGTGATACACTCCAGCTTTAGCTGAACTAAACACAACAACGCAAGCAACGAGAATTAGAATTGTTTAACATTTCACGTACAATCACCCAGTCAGTGAGTTAGCACAGTAGGCAACAAGCCACGTTTGCTTGCTAGTTAATTTTCTCTAGTTAGCTAGTTAAAGTTTAAAAATTTAACTAGTTAAATTTCGCTAGTTAGCTTTTGCTTGCTAGTTAGCTAGGTAGCTCAGACTCAAATAAACCTTTCAAGTGGTAATGCATCAAATTTATAAAAGCTATGTGAACAGGGCAAATGTATCGTGTCATATATCATATCACATAGTATCATATTATATTGTATTATATAATATCATATCGTATCATATAGTATCATGTATTGTATCGTGTCATATCATATCGTATCATATCATATAATATCACACCATATCATATCATATATCATATTGTATCATATCATAAATCTCATATCGTATCATATCATATCATGTCATATATTGCACTGTATGATATATCTCATATTGTCATATCTCATATCATTTCATATTAAATCATATCATATTGTATGATATTATGTCATATCACATAGTGTCATATCTTATCATTATCAGAGTGCTCATTTATATTTAGAAGACTTCTGTAAAAACAGTATCGTGATAATACAATGATTAAGAAATAATATAATTGTTAAGGTAATTAGTTGATTAGTTAAATGGTCACTGAGGTTTTTTGTAGGTTACAGTAGGCTTAAGAGCTTCATAACAAATCAGTCGCTGTTTTTCTTTTCTTGCCATAACTCATGTTGTGAGTCATTCCTAAAGTGGCTTTTCTACAAATCCTGGCCACAGGCTGCTGCTTGTGAAGTTCGTAATGCTGTAAAAACACATGAAGCAAACAGTCAGGTTGAGGTTCCAATAACATCTATAAGCTATTTAGGGGGATTTTTCCTGCCTTGTGTGCGCTCTGAAACTCCAGCCTGCGTTTATCACTCCCGTGCCCTTTACTCTCTCTCTCTCTCACTCTCTCTCTCTCTCTTTCCTCAGACTCATGTTGGCTTTGGCGTCACTTCTCAGGTTGAGCTGAAAGTAATGGTTTGTTTAAGTGCACTGGGAGCAGCCTGCGAAAACACCACCGTCACAGAGCTACAGAGAGAGAACTAAAGAAAAGAATGGAAAAAAAAGAGAGAAAAGACATGATTTGCATGTATTTTTGTCCTCCTTTGGTTGTATTTATAGTTAAGCACAGAGCAATAAACATTGTTATGCCATGTTGTTCTATAATGGAGGTTTTATTACTCAGGAAGGATGTGAGTTAATAGTCAACTATTGTACACATCCTTCCTGAATAATAGGAAATCTGCAAAGTTTATTTACCTATGAGTATGAATGTATTCTACCACAGATGCTCAGGTTCCTGGCCCAGTTTCCCGAGAGCATCGTAAAGTTAAGATCTCCACTGGGCGAGAAAGTGTTCAGTGTGATGCTCGCTCTACCATTTAACCCCTGAGCTCTGTTCAGGGCAAAATTTTTACTTAAAGTGGAAACTACTGCAAAAAAAAAAAAAATCTTATTTTAAAATCTTATCTTAGAAATTTAAAAAAATGAATTACGCTATCTTCTAAGACTATTTCTAGCTTGAAAATTGTAAATAAATGGATATGAATGGGTTTAGTAATTATATTTGGTTTATTGTAATCTTATTGAAATAATATGAAATATTAAATAAATGTGTCTATATTCAAGATATTTTCACTTGCTAAGATGTCATGGTCAATTTTTTTTTTTTTTTTTTAACATGAGAAATTTTACTTTTTGATGCTTCTCTTTACCACCATCATCACATTAATATAAACCGAGATGGAAAATTCTTGAGTAATCATACTGTAAATGTTACTATATTTAAGTATTATTTTGTAGTATATTTACTTCACTGATTATTCTGAGTACTGAGTATTAATGAATTTGAATACTTGTACTCTTACTTAATTACATTTCTACATTTTTACTCCTTATATTTGTAATCAGACGTTCTACATACTTGTTACAAATCTCAAAGGTCTCGTCTTCTCTCTTCCTGCCAGTGACTGGACGCTGTACATCAACCGAATGGGCTCAGTTTAGCGTCCAGGAATCATAATCAAGAACAATGACAATTCCTTATCGGGTGTGCCTTTCTCATGCTACACAATCTAGTTAGCGCTAGAGCTATCCGTGTGCGTTTGAAGATGGATAAGTCACTGGACTGCAGTGTGGAACTTGAGGATGAGCGCCCTGGCCCTACCTCAGTACAATATTTCAATAAACTGGAGGAAGCAAAGACTCGTGTAAGACTTGATGCCTCTCTAGAAGCCACGAACTCAGTCTAATTTGAAAAAGCATGCTGAGGCAGGCTGAGTTTTGCATTAACTGTCTATATTTAACCAAGTTAGCCTGTTTTCTTTGCTAATGCCAGGTTAGACTAGCATGGATTGAAGTAGCTAGTATAAACTGGCTAGACAACAAGTTAAATTCGAGCTAATTATTGATAAATATTCATATATATTGCCTATTTACAGGGTATTTTATTTCTGTTTTATTCTACGCAGCAAACTTACAGAGAATGGATGATGATTTCAGGCAAAATGGTGTAACTTAAATAAGCAGTAAAAGTTACTTTTCATAGGAAAACATGACATTAACTTTTCATCATTTAAAACATTTACTTTATACCTTTTAATGCTTGAGGATTTTTAAAAGTAGCAACTTTTTTTTATCGCTTGAGTACATTTTTGGCTAGATACTTCCACTTTTTAATTGTGTAACATTTTAACACATGATTTATACTTTAATTTGAGAATAATGTGCTCATTGTGCTCAGTGCTTTGCTCACACTGGTATATTACACTTGTAATGTTCGCGACCCAAGAATAAAACATTTTTACAAAAATAAAACAAATAGGTGAATTCAGTCTACACTACATTACCTCCATGCTTTATTTGTACTCAAAGCTGATTTGTTTTGGTGTGTCTTTCCTCTTTTCCCCAAAAACATGGCTCTATACTCGAGGCTACTCAAGCCCATTTGATTGACGTATAATAATTCAAATATTATTATCTGCCTCGGGTATGACCCTTGAACACTACGTCCATTGCTAAGTAGCAAGCAGAACACGAGGGTTAAGGAGTTTCCCCACTTTATCATCATGTAACTGAAAGCATCCTGGAGAACATCCAGCTCAATCCCAGAATGCACTGCACAATCTCAGGGTTCTTTCACAGGTCTGGAATTTAAAGGGAAAACAGTAAAACTATGATGATTTTAAAAAAGTTTATGAATTATGGATGTTCTTTTGTCAAAGTACGACTCGAGACACTAAGGTTTTAAATCTGTCATCTTTAGATGTTTTCTTATTCCGTGCGCTAACCCAGACTCGCTAATGCAGATCACATTTCATGTTGTTCCATTTTCATTTCACAGTTAATGACCTTTAAAGATAATTTCGAAAACTGAACATAAAAATCTGGCATGTTTTTTTACGAGGACAATGACCCTGATAATACATTAACGTCCAAACAAT